>NC_133326.1:531360214-531595214 GCF_042186555.1 Aquarana catesbeiana
GCCTAGTCAGGTATAGGCTTGGCTAGACTATATATATACACGAGTCTGTATATATATATATATATATATATATATATATATATATATATATTAAATGCACTGCAGCTCAGTGAGTCACCTGCCTTAAAGTGTCTTTGAACACGCACTCAGGCAATGGTCTGCAGTCAGGCATAGGCTTGGCTAGACTATATATATATATAGATATAGATATATATATAGATATAGATATATATATATATATATAGATATAGATATCTATAGCTATAGATATAGCTATAGATATCTATATCTATATATATATATATATATATATATATATATATATGTATATTAAATGAACTGCAGCTCAGTGAGTCACCTGCCTGGCTAAAAGTGTCTTTGAACACGCACTCAAGGAATGGCCTAAAGTCAGGTATAGGCTTGGCTGGAATACAATGCAGTGGATATATATTATATAAACTGCAGCTCAGTGAGTCACCTGCCTGGCTGAAAGTGTCTTTGAACATATATATATATACAAAGCCGGTATGTTTATATATACTGCCTGTGGCCAATTATGGCTCTCTTCGCTGACGGCGCTGTGATTGGGCAAAGCATGCGGGTCATAGTGCATGCTTGGCCAGTCATCAGCCAGCAATGCACTGCGATGACGCAGTGCATTATGGGCCGTGATGCGCCGCTCGAATTTGGCGCGAACAGCCCATAATGTTCGATCTTCGTCGAACGATCGAACAGCCGATGTTCGAGTCAAACTCATGTTCGACTCGAACAGGCAGCCCATCCCTAATCAGCACATTTTATATGCAAATGCTGACCTTTCTTCATTACTCATATAATGGGAATCTATATTAGTTTTAGGTCAATTCTAATTGGTTTATTTTTTTTTATAAGAATAAGATTATGTTTTATAGCTGTTTTTAAATAAAAAGTCTTTTTTTTATGTAGCAAGGTCCCAGGCCTCCTTTATTCTAATGAGAACCTCCAGAGCCAAGAGCTGCTGACATCCTTCCGTATAGAGTGGGTTGTAAGGCATAGAGGGTGTAGTGTAAGGTAGATTCATGGGCGCCAGGCACTTCTTGAATGCAAAGAGATTTTATTTCTCTTGAACAGAACTGTGGGAGAGAGGGTTTAGGGCCAGGACACCCTTTAGTAGTTGCAATGTTAACTGGAATATTTCTCACAGATAAGTCCCAAGGCCTCAGCCTCCAGTCGTATACAGGGCAAGCTTACGCTTCGGTGTATACCGCACTCCGGTGTCAGTCAGGACAGGTTTAGCATTGCTCGGACCGAAACCAACACCCGGAGTGCACTTTTTCCAATCCGCCATCTCGCTTATGAACTGCGCCATCTTTCTCACCAACCCACAACCAGACACACATGGTAGCACTTTCTTATCCTCCTCTGCAGAGCGGGAACTCTTCCTCCTGCCAACGGATTGGTGCAAATACTTTCTGGAAACTTTTACACCCGCATTCTTCATGCTGCGACGTGCCAAAACTGTATTGGAGTCTGTTTTAACCCTCACAGCGCTGGCGGAAGGTGTCAAAAGATCAGGCTGATCCTCTCCCATGAGCAATGAGACTTGTTGGTTCTTCTCTGCATTGATAGTATGCACAATAACACAATCTATGAGAAGTACAGATGTTACTTGCCACCTTCCCACGGAGCTAGATGAAATCCCAAAGGAGCTGTAGCCGGTTGCTATGGGCGACTGCTGCGAGGATAACGCCTTTGCCCACATTGGGCGCAAAATGTAGCAAGGTTCCAGGTTATTTCTTTTGAACAGAACTGTGGGGGAGAGGGTTTAGGGCCAGGACACCCTTTAGTAGTTGCATGTTAATTGGGTCCGAGACTTCTACAGGTAGACAGCCATGCAGGGAAAGGCATCCAGCAAGACACCACATCTGAGTGTGTAGGAAGGCTGTCCCCTATGGCAACTTAAAACAGTTCCTAATACAAGTTGTAACAAACTCCTTCACTTTCTTTACAATCACTTCTTGTAGGTTCTCAACCCACTAAGCTCCCAGTCTCTCTCACTAGACTTGCTGATTCATTACCACCGAATCCCTTGAGCTCTTCCAATCTTTACTTTAGTATCTTCCTCAAGCGTCACCCCCTTTTCTCTGCTGGGTCCCTAGCTTGGCACTCCAGATACTTCTCAAGCTTCACCTCACTGGCCTGCTCATTCCGTGGCTTGACACACAAGGCTGCTCTGCAAGCCTCACCTCCGCTGGCTGGGTCCCTGGCTTGACACCTGCTGAAGTTTCCCAATTCTTCACCATCCCCGGTTGGTGAGAATACTCCTCCGGTGCTTGCTTCAGCTACTCACTGTGGTCCCTGGTAACAAGGTGGTCAGCCCCCTAGTGGCGACAGCTTACCCTCTACCTCCGACCATGACAGGTTCTCCAGCCGGCAGGACCGTCACTTCTGGTTGGACTGCAAGCCGCAGTCCCAACCCTACGCTGCTCTTTTGCTTCTGGATAGGCCCTCAGACAGCCTAGCAGCCAGATGTGACCAGGATAGGCCCAAACTCTGGCCTAGAAGCCTGGGCAATACAACACATGTCCACCCTGACAACTGTCCAGGTGGCACAGAGCACTGATCACCACCACCAAAATATATAGGTTCTCCCAGCAGGCCAAGGGATTTAAGAAAACCCCTGCCCATTGGCTGAGATACCCCATATACTCCTAATCTGTCCTTGCTTTGCCCTTGTCTTATCTAATGCCACCAGTAGGGATGAGCTTCGAGTTCGAGTCGAACCCATGTTTGACTCGAACATCGCCTGTTCGACCGTTCGTCGAATTGCGAACGATATGGGCCGTTCGCGCCAAATTCGAGTGGCGCGTCACGGCCCATAATTCACTGCGGCAACGCAGTGCATTGCTGGCTGATGATTGGCCAAGCATGCACTATGACCCGCATGCTTGGCCAATCACAGCGCCTAGTGTACAAAGAACCGTAATTGGCCAAAGCCAGGGTGGCTTTGCCCAATTATGGCTCAGGGGGTTTAGTACACGCCCCACACTATATAAGGCCGCCTGCATGGCGGCCTTGTGTAGTGTGTTGCGGCGGCAGAGAGAGATAGATAGACAGAGAGACAGTGTAATTTGATTTAAGATATATATATATATATATATATATATATATATATATATATATATATATATATATATATATATATATGCATCCCATGTGTTTTATATATATATATATATATATACACTGTATTCAGTTTAGCTAGATCCGTTCCTGTTATTCTCTTCCTAATATACTGACAGGCAGGCAGGTGTTTTTACAGTGTTTACAGTTAGTGTACTGTGTACCCTGCACAGTTGCACCTATAGCTACCTGAAGACAAGTGCTTGTGTGCTTCTTCTGATCCTATTAATAGCACAGGCAGGCTCTTGAAGTATTTACAGTTAGTGTACTGTGTACCCTGCACAGTTGCACTTATAGCTACCTGAAGACAAGTGCTTGTGTGCTTCTTCTGATCCTATTAATAGCACAGGCAGGCTCTTGAAGTATTTACAGTTGGTGTACTGTGTACCCTGTACAGGTGCACCTATAACTACCTGAAGATAAGTGCTTGTGTGCTTCTTCTGATCCTATTCATAGCACAGGCAGGCTCTTGAAGTATTTACAGTTAGTGTACTGTGTACCCTGCACAGTTGCACCTATAGCTACCTGAAGACAAGTGCTTGTGTGCTTCTTCTGATCATATTAATAGCACAGGCAGGCGCTTGAAGTATTTACAGTTAGTGTACTGTGTACCCTGCACATTTGCACCTACAGTATAGCTACCTGAAGACAAGTGCTTGTGTTCTTCTTCTGATCCTATTAACAGCACAGGCAGGCTCTTGAAATATTTACAGTTAGTGTACTGTGTACCCTGCACAGTTGTACCTACAGTATAGCTACCTGAAGACAAGTGCTTGTTTTCTTCTTCTGATCCTATTAATAGCACAGGCAGGCCCTTGAAGTACAGTTAGTGTACTGTGTACCCTGCACAGTTGCACCTATAGCTACCTGAAGACAAGTGCTTGTGTGCTTCTTCTGATCCTATTAATAGCACAGGCAGGCTCTTGAAGTATTTACAGTTAATGTACTGTTCACCCTGCACAGTTGCACCTACAGTATAGCTACCTGAAGAAAAGTGCTTGTGTGCCTCTTCTGATCCTATTAATAGCACAGGCAGGCTCTTGAATTATTTACAGTTAGTGTACTGTGCACCCTGCACAGTTGCACCTATAGCTACCTGAAGACAAGTGCTGGTGTGCTTTTTCTGATCTTATTAATACCACAGGCAGGCATTCTGCTAGCTGCTGCCGCTATCAGTATATATATATATATGTACATCCCAGTTTTGTGCAGCTACATCTCACTGCAGTGCAGGCCATTAGTATGTCTGGAAGGCCAACAAGGAGAGGCAGACAGTCACAAGCCAATAAAAGAGGGCAAACAGGCTCTGTGTCTAGAGGCAACAGTGCTGGTCATGGACACGGTGCATCCTCATCAGCACGTGGCCGTGGAACACGCTTGTCCTTTTGATCGGCAGCTGGCTGTGTTGAGCCGCAACATGAGGAAGACTTGGTAGAGTGGATGACCAAGCCGTCCTCATCCTCTCTCACCCAGACTCAGGGTATGTTGTCTGGCAAAGCAGCTGCCAACGCGGCCCCTTCCCTCGGCTCAGTCACTCCTTCCCTAGCCCCACCATGTCCTCCTGAGGAGTCCCCCGAACACTTGACCACAGTGTTGGGTACATGCTCCAGAAGGATGCCCAGCATTTTGAAGGCTCTGATGATGGTACTCAGCTAGAGGAAGGCAGTAACGTGAGCCCAGACAGAGGGGGTGCCCAAGAAGGACAGCAATCTGGCAGTCATGTTCCCCCAGCTGCAGCATACTGCCAGCTTTGCTCCAGTGATGAGGAGGGAGGGGATGAAGACGTCACTGACCCCACGTGGGTGCCTGATAGGAGAGAGGAGGAGGAGGAGGCACATCAATGAGGCAGGATGCCCTCCAGGGGCCAGCTTAAGGGCAGCACACTGACTGTATCACACCGCAGAGCTCCGCATGTGCAGGGTGCTGCTGTCTCTGTGCCTTATTCCAAAAGTTCTTTGGTGTGGGCCTTTTTTGAGACGAGTGCATCAGATCCCACTGCTGCTATTTGCAACATATGTCTCAAGCATATCTCGCGTGGCCAAAACATCACCCGCTTGGGCACCACATGCTTGACCAGACATATGTTGACCTGCCATGCAGTTAATTGGCAAGCGTACCTAAAAGACCCACACCAAAGAACAAAGAGGACCTCTCCTTGCTCCTCATCAGCTGGGATCTCCAACTCCACTATACCTTCTGTCCTCTCTGAGACCTGCACTGAGAGAAATTAATTAGAATTAGTGTAGAATTAGGTGTGTCACAGCCAAGTACTTGCAGGCAATCTGTTATCGGTACACCGATGTCAGATTGTACCAGGCATATTTCCCTGCCCCAGCTGCTGCACCGCTGAAAGAAGTTCACTCCCAGCCATCCACATGCCCAGCGGTTGAATTCTAGCTTGGCTAAATTGCTTCAACTGCTGCCTTTTCAGTTGGTAGACTCTGCCCCCTTCCGTGAGTTTGTGGAATGTGCGGTTCCTCAGTGGCAGGTTCCCAATCGCCACTTTTTCTCATGGAAGGCGATTCCGGCTCTCTGATTCCAGCTCTCTACTGGCATGTGGAAGGCAATGTCTTGGCTTCGCTGGACATGGTGGTCAGTGGTAAGGTGCATATTACCGCTGACTCATGGTCCAGCAGGCATGGACAGGGAGGTTACCTATCTTTCACAGCGCATCGGGTGACTCTTCTGGCAGCTGGGAAGGATGCAGGACAAGGTGCAGTAGTGTTGGAGGTTGTTCTACCACCACGCCTCCAAAATGCTACTACTGGTGATTCTGACACACCTCTCTCCTCCACCCCCTCCTCTTCTTCTTCCTCCATGGCCTCTTCCTGTGCTTTGTCCTCGGAACCAGCGGTGCTCCGTAGGCGTTCAAGGGGCTACGCAAGTATGCAGGCCAAAATATGCCATGCAGTGCTCGAGCTGGTGTGCTTGGGGCACAGGAGCCACACTGGGGCAGAGATTCTGTCAGCTCTGCAGGGGCAGGCTCAGAGGTGGTTGACGCCACACCAGCTTCAGCCAGGAATGGTGGTTTGCGACAATGGCACCAACCTCCTCTCCACCCTCCGACAGGGACAACTAACCCATGTGCCCTGTTTGGCTCACGTCCTTAACTTGGTGGTGCAGCAGTTCTTGGGCAGGTACCCGGGCTTACAGGATGTCCTGAGGCAGGCCAGGAAAGTCTGTGTGCATTTCCGCCAGTCATATAATGCCAGTGCTCGGCTGGCTGACCTCCAAAAGAAATTTAACCTGCCCAAGAACCGCCTATTCTGTGACATGCCCACCAGGTGGAACTCAACGTTGGCCATGCTGCAGCGGCTGCACATGCAGCAGAGGGCCATCAATGAGTACCTGTGCGACTATGGCACCAGGTCAGGGGAGCTTGTTTTTTTTTTCCCCACGCCAGTGGGCCATGATCAGGGATGCATGCACTGTCCTGTCACCATTTGATCAGTGACACTGTTCCCCTTGTCCACCTGTTGGAGCACACGCTGCGTGGAATAATGGACAGGGCACTTTAGGCAGAACAGAGGCAGGAAGAGGAGGACTTCCTTACCTCTCAAGGCCCCCTTTATCCAGACAGTGTTCCTGCGTGCCCGCCGATCACACAGGAAGAGGACGAGAAAGAGGAGGATTGTGTCAGCATGGAGATGGAGCCTGGCACTCAGCATCAGCAGCAGTCTTCAAGGGATCATTTACAGTCCCAAGAAACCCATGGACTTGTACGTGGCTGGGAGGAGGTGGCTGCAGATCATGTCTTCCTTAGTGACCCAGAGGACTCCGGACCGAATGCCTCAGCAAACCTACGCTGCATGGCTTCCCTGATCCTGCAAAGCCTGCGGAAGGATCCCCGTATTCGTGGTATCAAGGAGAGGGATCGTTACTGGCTGGCAACCCTCCTTGATCCACGTTACAAGGGTAAGGTTGCGGACCTTATCTTGCCGTTGCAGAGGGAGCAGAGGATGAAACATCTTCGGGAGGCTTTGCAGAAAGGTCTGTGCAACACGTTGCCAGAGACTGGGAGGTTACAAACTCCTGTTCCTGGGCGACGTGTTGCTGAGGCTTCGGTCAGTCAAAGAAGGAGCGGTGGAGAAGGTGGCCGTCTGACCAATGCATTCAGACAATTTTTTAGTCCGCAGCCCCAAGGTATGATCGGTTTCAGCAACCATCGCCAGCGTGTGTTTTACATGGTGCAGGAATACCTAGGGGCAAGATCTGACTTGGACACCTTTCCCACCGAAAATCCTCTGTTACTGGGTCTTGAGGATGGATCACTGGCCAGAGCTTGCACAGTATGCAATTGAGCTACTGTTCTGCCCTGCATTCAGCGTTCTTTTGGAACACACATTCAGTGCTGCTGGAGGCTTTGTAACCAATCACAGGGTGCGCCTGTCCACCGACTCGGTCGATCGACTGACCTTCATAAAAATCAATCAGTCTTGGATCACCACCAGCTACCAAACACCTGATGCTGATGTAACCGAATAATTTTTTTTGAAATGTCAGATCCCTTCAAGACTGCCTATGCTGATGCTGAGTGACTATACTATTATTCTGAGTGACTATGCTCTTCCTCCTCAATGATCATGCTGATAACTTGTAAGAACATTTTTGGTTCTGGGCGCCACCACCAGTGGCTAAGGACCAATTTTTCAGTCCCTGTTTAACAGGGGCGTGTAATTACAATTTTTGATGCAATATTTTGCAAGGAGGGTTCATTGCTGCGCTCAATTAGAGTATTTGTGAGGGGTTGCAGTGTTGTGGCACCAGCACAAGTGCCTAAGGCCCAATTTTTCAGCCCCTGTTCAACAGGTGGGTGTAATTACAATTCTTGATCTAATATTTCACAGCAGGGCCCGTTTCTGCTCCCACCAAGAGTAACTGTGAGGACTTACAGTGTTGTGGCACCAGCACCACCACCACCAAAGGCCCAATTTTTCTGACCCTGTTCAACAGGGGCATGTAATTACAATTCTTGATCTAATATTTCACAGCAGGGCCCGTTCCTGCGCCCACCAAGAGTAACTGTGAGGGCTTACAGTGTTGTGGCAACACCAACACCTAAGGCCCCAATTTCTGCAGAGTATATAGGGCATGCCCCTACTTTCAAAGGACTCCTACTTACAAACGGAAGGAATCAACAGGAAGTGAGATGAAATCTACCCCTAGGAAGGGAAATTCTCTCCTGTAAAAGTTAATATGGGAAAAACGTGTCTCCTCTTCACTGATGCTTTATGACCAATCCTTGTTTCACTAAAAACCCCAAATTTTCAAAAAACATTTGTCATTGGGACAGAAAGTCAGGTAAAATTTTCTGAATAGGTGTACAGACAGCAAAACAAATGTTACAAGGGCTGATAACCCTTCCCCATGTTTTCCAAAAAGCTTAAAAATAGATTTTGTGGCTGGAGCTACATTTAAAAAATGTACCAGTTCAAAATTACAAACAGATTCTACTTAACAACAAACCTACAGTCCCTGTCTTGTTTGCACCGCCTGTATACTGCTGTTCAGAGTATATAGGGCCTAGGGGCCCTACGCCTTTCCTTTTTTTAATTTGGGTGCGGGGTTCCCCTTAATATCCATACAAGACTCAAAGAGCCTGGTAATGGACTGGGGGGTGGGGGGTACCTATGCCGTTTGTCTCATTGACTTTCATCCATATTGCCGGGACCCGACATTACATTAAAGCCGCAAGCTGTTTTAAATGACTTTTATTCCTTTAAAAATGTCATTTTGTGCAGGGACTGTTCTAAGCACGGGAAACACGCGCCATTTTACAGGCATACCATAGACACCCCCCAGGTACGATATTTAAAGGAATATTTCACTTTTTTTTTCACTTTAAGCATCATTAAAATCACTGCTCCCGAAAAAACGGCCGTTTTTAAAACTTTTTTTTGCATTGATACATGTCCCCTGGGACAGGACTCTGGTCCCCAAACCCTTTTAGGACAATACCATGCAAATTAGCCTTTAAAACTAGCACTTTTGATTTTGAACATTCGAGTCCCATAGACTTCAATGGGGTTCTAAAGTTCGTGCAAATTTTCGGCCCGTTCGCAGGTTCTGGTGCGAACCGAACTGGGGGGTGTTCGGCTCATCCCTAACCACCAGATACCCGGCCACCTAGCGGCAGAAGAGAGAAGTGCAGCAATTCTAGACTTAGGGTGAAATCAATTGATTCCTAACAATGAGCCAAGGTAACTACACCTGGCAGGTAAATTTAGGAGCAACACTGCCTAAACATCAGGGTGTTACATCTATAAAGTATTTCTTCATACATGAAAAAGGATTCCGAGAGCACTGTAGGTAATCTAAAGAGAGCAGTGGAACTAACCCCATTTCAGGCAAAATCCCTCTGATCGAAAATTCGGATGGAGAAATAGAGGTGGATGGGAGGGATGCAAATGGAGCGGAGGAGTCCCTGCTCTGATAGTTCATTTACTGTGTGTGTAAATTTCAGATTGAGCCACTGAGCACTGTGAACAGGCATTTTCCAATAGAGGAGTTTGTGTGCCTACAGGCTCCAGCTATAAATCTTATAGCTGTTTTATAGCTGTTTTAAATAAATAATCTTTTTTTTACAAAGTATTTCTTCATATATAAAAAGTGATTCCGAGAGCACTATAGGTAATCGAAAAAAAACTGTGGAACTAATCCTATTTCAGGCAAAATCCCTCTGATCGAAACCTCGGATAGAGCAATAGAGGTGGATGGGAGGGATGCAAATGGGGCAGAGGAGTCCCTGCTCCAAAAGTTCATTTACTGAGTGTGGAAATTTCTGAATGAGCCACTGAGCACTGTGAACAGGGCTTTTTAAACAGAGGCGTTTGTGTACCTACTGGCTCCAGCAATACATTCTCTCTTGATCTTGCATAATATTATATAGAGGACATTTCTTTAATTCAGGGGAAAACTAGAAACTAAGTATTACTACCATGCTATGAGCAAAGTACATATGGTTTGATATGTAGTGCATGATTCATCTTTTTAGCACACTTGAAAGACTTTATTCCCCTACAGGTGCACGTGTTTAAGTTCAAATAACACATTAAATATAATACACAAAATTAATAAACTCTACCTTAAAGCTGCAAAGTTTGGCTGCATATGATCATTTAAAGTGTGATGGGTTTGTGATATAGGTGTCATGTCTTGGTCACAATTCATGTGTTGTGTCACAAAAATTTTTCTTGAAGTGTTAAAACTAATGTCAGCCAAAGTGTGACTGTGATTGACAGCGGAGCAACTCTCTCACTATGCTTGACCTGACCTGTGAAATACACACCGCAATTATTCATTCCCACTAAGCTGTTATTTATTACTCCTAGAATTGGCTGTTTCTGACCCTGAGTTATTTCTGAGTTGAGTGGCCTCAACATCAGCTTAAACCTCCCTTTCCCTGCTCCTTTTCACAATTGAAAACAAACATATCTTAATTTCAAGTAAATTTCACGTGGTGAGAGCTGTCCTTATTCCCCTTCTCCAGAAGTGGCAGTGGATGGTCTTCACTGCTACATAGAAGAGCATTCATACATTATTCTATGCATGCGTACACAGTGAATCGAGTCTGAGTGATAATGTTGAGCCTAGGGCATCTCATTGCCCAATGTGCAGCCCTGTGGACAATTTTCGATAGGCCTTGGGTGCTGAGATGAGTTAACCCCCATGTGCGGTGAACTATGTCATTGTGGGCCAGACAGCCTAGATGGCTGAAGACACTGAGCAGAGAAGAAAACCAGTCAAAAATGGCAACAGCAATGACTAGGAAGACTGCGGATATCGCATCGCTGGAGAGGGCGCTTTGAGAGGTAAGTACAGTGGACTTCCCGTTTAACAATAGTAAATATTTTTGATTAATTTTAATCAAGTAATTATGCATATGAATAGATTATATTTATATTTTGAAGTCAGATGACAGATCTTGGTAAGTTCTGTTCATAATAGGGACCCGCTCCCTTGTTTTCTTCTAGCAGAAATGAAACGTATGAATTTGTCAGTCAAACTCTGACTGACATCAAATATGGAGGAAGTCTTATTCTGCATACACACGAGCGGATTTCTCGTCGGAAAAAGATATGACGGCTTTTCCGACGGGATTCCGCTCAAGTTTGCCTTGCATACACACGGTCACGCAAAAGAACGCGGTGAAGTACAACGCTACAACGAGCCGAGATAATGATGTTCAATGCTTCCGAGCATGCGTCAAATTGTTTCCAAACATGGGTAGGGATTTTGCGCATCGGAATTGCCACAGACGATCGCATTTTCGGATAGGAACTTTTCCTGACCAAATAATTGAGAGCATGCTCTCAATCTTTTGCTGGCTGGAATTCCGCCAGCAAAAGACCAATGGAGCATACACACGGTCGCATTTTCCGCCGAAAAACTCTCATCTGTCTTTTGCGGGCCGAAATTCCGATCGTGTGTACGCGGCATTAGGCTTTTCTATTGGTAAGCCTAGCATTGTACGCAAACAGAATATTATAGATGCACGTTGTATTTTTAATATTTATACTGTATATGCAGGGTGTCCCAAATGTCTGAATCCATAGGCATTGAATTAGAATGCCGCGTACACACGGTCGGCGTTTCCAACGTAAAATGTGCGATCGGAGCTTGTTGTCGGAAATCCATCGGACAGTTGCCATGGGAATTTCCGTCGCACAAAATTTGAGATCTGGTTCTCAAATTTTCCGACAACAAAATCAGTTCGCGCAAATTCCGATCGTGTGTACACAATTCCGACGTACAAAGTGCCACGCATGCTCAGAATCAAGCAGAAGAGCCGCACTGGCTATTGAACTTCATTTTTTTGGCTCGTCGTACGTGTTGTATGTGTCCGTGTTCTTGACGTTCAGAAATTCCGACAACTTTGTGTGACCGTGTGTATGCACGACAAGTTTGAGCCAACATCCGTCAGAAATAATCCATGGATTTTGTTGTCGGAATGTCCGATCAATGTCCGATCCTGTGTACGGGACATTAGAAATCACAATTTTCATCCATATAAAGGACAGCTGGTCCAGGTGAGGTCTCCAGACCTAACACCATTCAAATTTTTTCTTTGGGGCATCTGAAGTCAGTAGTTTGTCAGAACAATCGTCACAAAACATCAGTTCAACGCTCAAAGTCCAACATTCTTGTGCTTTAAATAGATTTTTGTCTATGTAACCAGACTTTTGTGTTTGTGTGTGTGTGTGTATATACAGTATACACTACATTGTCAAAAGTACTGGTACATCTGCCTTTACATGCACATTAACATTTATGGCAACCCAGTCTTAGTCCGTAGTGTTCAATATTGAGTTGGCCCACCCTATAACAGCTTCAACTCTTTTGGGAAGGCTGTCCACAAGGTTTAGAAGTGTGTCTATGGGGAATGTTTGATCATTCTTCCAGAAGCGCATTGGTGACGCCAGGCACTGATGTGGACAAGAAGGCCCAGCTCGCAGTCTCCGCTCTAATTCATCCCAAAGGCGTTCTATCGGGTTGAGGTAAGGCCAGTCAAGTTCCTCCACCCCAAACTTGCTTATCCATGTTTTTATGGACTTTGCTTTGTGCACTGGTGCGCAGTCATGTTGGAATAGGAAGGGCCCATCCCCAAACTGTTCCCACAAAGTTGGGAGCATGAAATTGTTCAAAATGTCTTGGTATGCTGACGCCTTAAGAGTTCCCTTCATTGGAACTAAGGGGCCAAGCCCAACCCCTGAAAAACAACCCCACACCATAATCCCCCTCCACCAAATGTTTTGGACCAGTGCACAAAGCAAGTTCCATAAAGACATGGATGAGCGAGTTTGGGGTGGAGGAATGTGACTGGCCTGCACAGAGTCCTGACCCCCAACCCAGGCGAACACCTTTGGGATGGATTAGAGCAAAGACTGGGACCCAGACCTTTTCGTCCAACATCAGTGCCTGACCTCACAATTGCACTTCTGGAAGAATGGTCAGACATTCCCTTAGACACACTCCTAAACCTTGTGGACAGCCTTCCCAGAAGAGTTGAAGCTGTTATAGCTGCAAAGGATGGGCCAACTCAATATTGAACCCTACGGACTAAGACTGGGATGTCATTACATTTCATGTGCGTGTAAAGACAGGCGTCACAATACTTTTAACAATATAGTGTTTATTGAGTTTTTTGAATCTTTATTTAAAAAAATCTGATTATACATTTATTAAACTTAAAAAATAACAAACGCGTTATATTTACACTAATGTTAAGTTTATCAGTGATTTATACTGTATTGTTACTCTAGTTCATGCTGCTATTCTCTGATAACCGACGTTCTAAAGAATTTGAGCCCAATTTCCATTTATATTCCATTACTTATATTTGTTTAAAACTTTGTGAAGTAATGCAAATGAAAATTATTTAGTATATATAAAGCTTGAGGTCTATAAACCAGCCTGCTTTTAAAGAGAAAAAAAAAAAGAGAAAGAACAACTCTATAATGCTTTCATATAATTTGAAAAAAATAGAAATGTAAGAACAAAATATCTTAGTTGTTTGACAGAGCCTGCTATTTTGCTCTAATAATAAAATAACACTCCCTAAAATGTTTTATTCTGTTGGTTTAACCAATGTTGACTTTTTCTACTCCCAGGAGAGAGTCTGTGGTTTGTGTGGAAACTTCGATGGAATTGAAAACAATGATTTAGTAAGCAGTCATAATCAGGTGGAAATTAACCCAAGCAACTTTGGAAATTCCTGGAAAGTGAATCCTCATTGTGCTGATGCTGCAATGGTGAGTCCAAAAATGAATTGTTAAGTTTGCTATTTTTATATAAAAAAAATCATTTATTTAAAGGCTTTTGTTATACAAACATGGTTTTAGAGCATTTTTTTTTTCTATAAATGTATTCTTATATAATATTATTATATTCTATTTTAATTATTTTAATAAATAATTGATATATTTAGTAAAAAAAATGATTATATATATAGTGTTTTGTTTTTTTGTTTTGTTTTTTAAAATCAGTTGCACTAATAAATCTTTTAAGGTTGGGTTTGTATTACAGGTAAAGAGAACATGTATCCGGTCCAATAACTTTACATAATCAAATAACTGGGAGAAAAAATAGGCATCACAATTAGTTTGTTGCATTGTCTAAGTAGCAGTATCAATATAGTTAATATTCAAAGTCTTAACATGTCAGGATATACAATCTGATAATCAGTTTTTAGTAGATAAAAGAGAGTAAAAAAAAAACATTTTTATTTATTGTATCTCTCAAGCACTCTGGTGGTAGGATTTATTGAATGCCCAGATGTACATACCTACCTCCTCAGCACAAGTACTACCCTGTTCTTGTTAAATTTTTTATCGATTTTTTAATACAGAAGATTTAACAGGAAGATCACACAGTGGATTGAAGTGCCCTAGAAGCAGCTAGCTAACCCTAGCACAACATTTAACTGAAAAATACATTTTAGGTGGATCGACCCTGTAATATTAGTCTTAAAGAGCATAGTGGGTCTATTCTTTATATACCTATCTTGTCTTGCTCTGGGTGCTGGGAAAATGCCTCTGTACTCTGTAAATTTCTGCAGGAAGCTCAGTACTCATAAACCAATGCTTGATCTCTTCCCTAGACCTCACTTCACCACTCATGACTCCCACGCTAGGCCCCTAGGAACTCTGTACCATGTGAACGGTCCCAGTATGTGGGGAACTAGTCCCCAATAAAAGGGGCCAATAATCAACCCCCTCACTACCAGAGTCTCCATCTCCCATGCCATGTCACCCGCTTCCTGGCTGGATGGCTGAAAAGCACTTGGCACAAGTACGGTAGTCACTACCAATGGCATCTGTATCTTCTCTCTTCCCCTTGATGAACCCCTTTTCCTTTGATACGTTTTGCATGCATCCCTTTAGGGACTTCAAACCAGGCAGTTAAACTGAACAATAAAGTTATTTTACTAAAGTAGTGGGGATAACAAAGAAATGGTTCTCCAAGACATTCACAGTTCCTGCACACATTTCTGACAAAGTTCCCTAAGTGTCCATGTCGTAGTGCCCGAAGAGGTAGTCATACATTAATTAGGTAGTAGTCCATCATAAGTCCTTTGCAAAGCAAGAGTCTGTTATTGGCCATAAATCCATAATTAGGTAGCCATAATCCACAACAGGTAGTAAACCCATGACGGACAGTATAGGTCCATTTAAGTCCATACCCCTTGGCACGCTAACTGGGCTCCTTGTGGTGACCCTGCACTGGGACATACCTAGAGCATATCTCTAGCGTATATCTGGCACGTTAAAATGTAAAAACACCCCACTGTGCAACTTGCATACTTCTGCATCCCCCAATATCTCTTTGTCACTACTGTGTACCCCCTCTCCACAACTGTACCTCTGGACCCCTTTACATTACACAGCACCCTGCGTCTCTGGACCCCTTTACAATAGACAGCACCCTGCATCCCTTTACATTACACAGCCCCCTGCAGCTCTGGACCCTTTTACATTACACAGCCCCCTGCACCTCTGGACCCCTTTACATTACACAGCACCCTGCATCTCTGGACCCCTTCACATTACACAGCACCCTGCACCTCTGGACCCCTTTATATTACACATCCCTCCGCAGCTCTGGACCCTTTTACATTACACAGCCCCCTGCACCTCTGGACCTCTTTACATTACACAGCACCCCCCCCCCCGCAGCTCTGGACCCCTGCACGTTACACAGCCCCCCACAGCTCTGGACTCTGCACATTACATGGCTCTAGACCCCCTGCATGTTACACAGACACCCCCACAGCTCTGGACCCCCTACATGTTACACAGACCCTCCCCACACACACACACACGCACAGACACGGCTCTGGACCCCCTGCATGTTACACAGACCCCCAAAGCTCTGCCCCTTACTACCTAATCATGCAGAGGGAGAGACACAGCAGTACTTAAAAAGTTAACTTCAGCAGTTCCTCTATTCAGCGCTGCTCTCTCACCCCTGGGGTACAGGAGGAGAGAGTGTTTTCTTTCTCCTGCTGGCCGGCTCTAGGTGACACCCGGGTAGTGGCCTGGACACCCCTGCAGCCTGTCACAGCTCGCCCCTCCGGGCTCTCCCTGCCCTGTCCCCGAACTGCTGCGCTGCCTGAGCCCACCCCACTGTCACCGCTTCACGGGTGGGTGCCGGCCTGACACCCCCCCAGTGTGTATCACCCAGGGCGGAACGCCCCACCCACCCCCCAGTGGGTACGCCAGTGACCCTGCAGAGTGGCAGCTTACATCTTAGCAGTTTAGTCCCCAAATAGCTCTTTGCCTAGATTCAGTTCTCTTTTTATATGTTTTGTCCAGTAGAGGGAGGTACTTTTCAGAAAAGCCCAGGAAAACTTGGTTAACCTTTACCTACCAAACAGCACCACCTCTGCTGGGCAATGTTAACTAAGTAATGCAATTTACACAGCAGAAAATACATTTTATTTAAATTTAATTTAAAGTACTGAAAATAACCAGAACAAAAATACCTCAGTCAGCACCTGCATTACATGCTCATGGGCAAATGTAGTTCTGAGGGTATGCATACATCAGTGGAAATTGACCCCTGAACAGTTGTCTCTGCAAGAATTTTACAAGACCTGATGATGATGCTGTCACAGGTAGAAACGAGAACAGGTAATACCTGATCATATCCCTAAAGCTAAACAGGATATGCCATGTAAAATAGAAGAACAGATGCAAAGGTGCCCTTGAAAAAAAAATTGTAAAAGTTTCTCTAAACGAAATATATACTATTTTTCTTACTTAGAAGAGAATGTAGGTTCCTTGCAAAGCATGGAGAATTCTGTGTAATTGCTAAGTGTTATAATACTTATTATTCTCCTTGTACAGTTCTCCACTGCGGTGTCCATGCCACTCTGCCAAGACAATGTTCTGAAACAGGCAGCAGTAGAACACGCCTGCAGCATCCTGATAGGTGACATCTTTCTAACATGTGAGAAACTGGTATGTATATACACACACAACTGAATCAGCTTTGGAGTAACAATCAGGCCAGAAATAAACAATTAACTTTTTTTCTTTTAATTGCTACTTTGTTCTGTAGGTGGATCCAACACCATATTATGAGATTTGCAAGTATGACACCTGCACTTGTGAATCGATTGGCGATTGTTCATGCTTTTGTGATTCTATAGCAGCTTATGCACATGCATGTGCACAGAAAGGAGTGGTCGTGCAGTGGAGATCATCACAACTGTGTCGTAAGTACAAAAAAAATTCATGTTTCTATCCTACTGAATGTACTGCTTCAAACTTCATGACCACAATGTACTGGCACAAAATGTGACAAGCAACCACAACTAACGATGAACAGCTGGTACCACCAGGCTTGGTTGAAAAACATTTAAAGGAGCATTCCAAATAAGACTGATATTTCTTTGATGGAAGGACCTTTGTTATGGAAATGATTTAAGAGCTTCAATCGAGCTCAAGGTTATCTGCTGCTGTCTCTAATTTGAAAAGTGTGGATATGCATGCATATAAAAGTAAACACTCTGAGACACGCTCAGAATTGCTAACTCATTACACTTCTGATTTATTCAAGGCGGTGTTAATGTTTTATACACACAAATACGTCATTGCTATGTTAGTCTAATAGGTACATCTCATTGGTTAAGATAGAAAAGAAGATGGATAATTTTCATAACGAGGTTTGGTTCTCTTTGGTCTTATCTTCAGTTCCACGTTCTTTTGATGTGTGGGAGGTAGGGGGTACACGCCATCTTGAGAAAATATAGGAACAGAGCAAATCTGTGTACTTATATAATGAGTAAGGAGAAAAATATGTATGCACATAAGAAAATAGACATTTTCAGATTACTATTATCTACATCACATTCCTTCACAATCCCCCCTAAAATGACTATTTTCTCTTTTCTGTCCCTAATACTAAAGGTCCCACTTTTTAGCCTGGCCCTTCTCCTCAGCAACTCTTTTAGGCTGTATATAGAATTGGGCAGCAACTGTTCACTTCCTTCCTCGATACAGCTGGAGAGGTGCAGTCAGGCGCTATCTATCCCTATAACCCTATAGGACTGTGAGATTATGGACAGGGAGTGACTGTAGAGGAGTGAAGGGTTTGTCATCTTCCATCATAAGGAGGTCCTCTTCTTCTTGGTGGAGAAATGTAGGTGTGCTATTGTCTACAGCCTTGCTCATTAACTTTTTTACAAAAGGTAGAATACAGCATACAATCAGGGCTAAAAGAACCAGGATTATTAATACCGTTACCCGTATCTGGGCGAGCACCTTCTGCCACCCACTCATCCAGCTAAAATATTGGTCCCATGGGTCTGTGATACCTGAGTTCTTCTTCAACTCCAGTGACAGATCTTCTAATTTCTTTATAGCTAAAGTAACCTTACCATTTGGGCCAATATTATCAGGAATGTATGTACAACAGGTTCCCGTTTTTTCCTATGATTTTACAAAACACCTCCTTTCCCAGATAGCACCATGTCTAAGGCCATCCGGTCCTGGAACGTCATGTAGGAAGTGGGGGCTAACTGATCAGAAATTCCCTGGAGGGCATCTTTAGAGTAATTTACAAATCTCTGTTGGTTATAATATGTGTAGTGTCAGGTCACCTAGTGGCTGGGTGACAGATGTACACCGTTGGGATCAGGAGTGCACCGCAAGGTAGTGGACCCTAGCACTGACTGCTGCGGATTGTACCCTGGGAGGTTCAGGAAGCAGGTCTACTGGATCACTGACACAGATCCCACTGGGAGCTAGAGCATAGATTCCCCAGGGCGCGGAGTCTAAGAGCCAGCAGGTGTTCACCAGAGCCTCTAGTGGTGAGGATGGACTGCGCTGCAGTCTGGCTCCAGGTCGCGGCCCCCAGGGTCTCACAGCTCACGCTCACGGTAGACTACAGGAGAAGAGGAAGGAGGCAGCAGGCTGGAACATCAGGGTCACAGGCAAACAGGGATGGTCGGGAACAGGCCAAAGTCGGTAACAGGAATCAGATGTAGGAAACACAGCAAGTACACATAGAGGCTAACACACAGTGGTTGATCAGCACTGCTGGCTTGCAGTGCACAGGTTAATATAGGGTTCCCTGATAGGGCCTGGGGTGGGGCCATGCTTAGAGGGGAGGTTACAAAAGCAGTCAGGTGAGGGTCAGCTGGTCTCTAGAGATGAACACATGGAGACAGGTATGCTGATCGACAAACTCTATTGCATAACCATGACATGTAGTTAATCCAATCTACATTCTTGCTGACAGTTGTTATGGGGGTCAAAGACTCAAAACCAGCTTTTACCTGATCCCTGGATTTAAACTCATCAGGGACCCCCCTTGTAACCCCTATGACATGTATGTATACATGAGGATCAAAGCTTCCGGAGAGAGCTGCTCGCTTCCTCCTCTGACTGTGTGCTGGGTCAGTGTATGTATCAGGGGTATCTTTGGTTAGGATATGGGGCTTTCTATTTTCATCTTTTTTTTTTTTTTTTTTTGTCTAATACACTCTGTGGTCGCCCAGTCTGGCCCTGTGTTCCAACCCACTGGCCCCCACAGAAACCACAACTTTGTCCCCAGTAACTGTCTGTGTGGTATACATATATGTCCTTACCGTCAGGGATATCACTGTACCAATGGCATCACCATGAAGGGTCAAACGGACAAGGTACTATGTCACAGTAATCTAAGGTAAAGGTGGTCACATGTGTACCTGAAGAGTTACACCAAAACGTAATTATGTTATCATTTTTGTGATGGCCACCTCCTGGGCCCCTCCCCCCTAGATCAAACAGAAAAAGGATATGCAGCACCCGAAAACACGCTCTCCTGCAGTGATAAGCGTGCATTCAGGTGTTCTTCCTGGCCAACTTGACTGAGGTGGCTGTGGTCAGCAAAACTTGGAATGGACCATCATAACTTGGCTCAAGTATCTCCAGACAGTAGTTGGTGTGTTCCTGTATCTAATTCAGGATCTGGAATGGAAGAAAACACCTGGACATGCATTCAGGTTAATTCTCGTGATAATGTGGTTAAATAATTAGTCAACACATCAGACTGTAACTGTAACTGTTGTAGAAAGTAACAACCAAGTCTGGGAGCTGAACCAAACAAAATTTCATAAGGGGATAGGGCATGTTTCCCCTGGGGGTGTGTCTGACACTGAACAGGGCAATGGGCTAACTGTCTGGCCAACTCATGTTAGTCTCTTGGGCCATCTTTAACATCCTGTTTTTAGTGTCCCATTCATCCTTTCTACCTTCCCGCTACTTTGAGGGTGGTATGGGATGTGTAGTGCCAACTGAACCCCCAGTGTTGCCCAAATCTCTTTTGTAAGGGTTGTTGTTAGGGCTGGTCCCTGATCTCTCAATATTACCTCTGGGACCCCAAATCTACATACTATCTCACTCAGTAATTTCTTAGCTGTGGTCCTGGCAGTCATGACCACTTCCACTAGGGCGTATTCGAATCTGCCACTTCTTGGCACTTGAGAATGATCAATTTGCATCCTCTGGAATGGGGTATAGGGCTTTTGCCAGGTGCTTCTTCTGTGCTTCTTCTGTGCTTCTTCTGTGCAGCCTGGGTTACATTTGGTGCAGATAATGTATGATCTGCAGAAGCTGTCGGTCAGTGGAGTAACTCTTGGTGCAACACTTGTTGATAAGAGAGTTCATAAAAGTCTTTGTCAAGTGGGCAGCTCCATGTGCCCATTGCACCACGGTTGGGTACATACTCCTGGGTAGACAAGGCTTCTTGTTGCACTCGAATAGTCCATTTCTGAGAGTTGCTCCTCTCCATTTCCAGCTTTCCTTCTTATCCGCACTTGTTGTTTCCTGTAGTTCTTTTAGATAAACTCTGTCCACTGGGAAAGTCTGTAAGGTAAGCACGGGGTGGTCTTCTTCTACCACCCTGCTGTCCACTTCCCGTGGACCACCAGCTGTCTTTTTGGCAGCTGAATTGGCTAGATGATTGCCTTAAGCTTCCTTTGAGTTCAGTTTGTCGTGTGCTTTTACTCATAATAGTCACTTGGGTTGTGAGAAGCAAGGCATCAATCAAGTTTTTACAGGTGTTCCTGCAGCCATCAGGAATCCTCTGTCTTAGATAACACCATAATCATGGGCAATGCTGAAAGCATATCTTGAGTCCATATGAATGTTGGCTCTTTTTCCCTCTGCCCATTTACGTGCTGTAGTAAGTGCTTACAGCTCTGCATCCTGTGTAGACATCACCGGTGGTAAGGCTTCAGCTTGTAGAACAGTGTTTTCAGTGGTGACCGCGTGTCCTGTGCGGTCACGGGGGTGACAAGTCAAGACTCTACTCCTCCTCCTCCCCCCCTCGAGAAGTGGAAGAAGGGTGGTAGGGTTCAGTGTTTGACAACTTAATAGAGTAATGCTGTCCAGTAGGAGGGAACACAGGAGTCTCAAGTGTCTGGTAGTGGACAAGTGTTTCGGCTGGATCTTGGTTGAATATGGCAACAACGTCATGGGGAACAAGCAGAACGAGGCAGTGTCCGAGGACCAAGTTCAAAGTTTTGTCAAGCAAAGCTTGTGTAGCAAATCCAGCTCGCAGACACAATAGGCCTCCTCTTGCTACCGCATCCAGCCGACAGGAATAATATCCTATGGGGCGTAGGCTGATGCCGTGTGATTGGGTGAGTACACCTGCAGCATGTCCCAGACGTTCGGATACAAAGAGCTTGAGCGTTTTGTCGTAGACTGGGAGCCCTAGCGCCGGGGGTGGCGCACTCAAGGGTTTCAAACTTTAGATATTTCTTCAGGAGACATCTGGAAGGGTCTGATTGCAGAGCATCAGTAGGAAGGCTTCTGGAATCCATGCTCTGCACTAGGAAATTAGTCCAAGGAAGGCATGAAGGGATTTCTGACCTTGTGGCAGTGGGGTGTCAGAGATTACTTGCACCCTGTCTTCAGTGGGGTGTCGTGTCCCATGGGACAAACAGTGTCCAAGGAAAATGACAGGTGTTGAGCACCACTGTAATTTGGGCTTTGAGACTTTGCAGCCCTGGTTGGCAAGATAGCACAATAGGCTTTCTGAGGTGACCTCAACAGGGGGTAAGTCAGCTGCACAAAGGAGAAGGTCATCAACACGTTGGAAGAGAATCACTTCCGGGTGTTCCTCTTGCTATGTGTCAAGGATGATAGCCATAGCTTTTGCAAACTGGCTTGGAAAGTTCTGTGCTCCTTGCGGCACAACTGTTTAGGTATGTTGCCGTTTCTTTCCGTGGATGAATGCAAAAAGGTACCAGCAGGAGGGGTGAGGGTGGACACTGAAGAAAACGTTTGTAAGGTCCACCTCTGTGAGGTACTTTGCAGTCAAAGGCATCCACAGTAGGTACCTGGTTCTCTTTTTAGGATTCTCTTCTTGGGGTTATTGTGGTTTCCGGGGCAATGAAGCGCCCTCTTTTAGCTTGACTGAAACTGGTGGCACCTTTAAGTGACCGTTGTCTTCCGGTCCTGTGGACCATAGGCACGCAGGGATTCTGTCAAGTACTTCCTGCAGTATTGAACTTGAAGTTTTTGCTTCATTAAGTGTCATCAGGAGAGGCTGAGAACACAAAGCAGATGAGTCTTCTAAAGATAGGGAAGTATGTAACTTCACCCCCCCTTCAGGCGTGTCCTGATTGAGGCCTGTAGTCTGGACAACACATCAGCTCCTAGTAGATTCAAGGGACATGTAGAGGACACCACAAATCTGGCAGCAAATCAGGAAGTGGACTGGAGCGGGGCAACCCATCCATTCCTACGCAGGAAACATCAATAGTGGAAAGGAAAGAATTATCAGGCAGGTCCACAGCCCTCAACACGCTTCTGGCTGTACCCGTAGAAAGGTGGTAGGTTTTCCTTGTATGGGTAACGTGACTTTTGCTAAGGGTCCCCCAGTTCCACTTGAGGACACTGCCATAAGGGGTGACACGGGTTTGCCCATTTCCTAGTGAGAGTTGGGGCGTGGTGGTGGTGGTTCATGTCCCCGTTGCCCTGCATAGGGTTCCCTGCCTCGTCTGGGACATCTTGGGGCTCTGCATTCTTTCTTTATGTGGCCCCGTTTCCCACAGTTGTAACAGGTGATCCTTTCCCTGGTATTGGGCAGTGGTGGTGGACGAGTGTAGGTGGGATCTTCGTCATGGGTTACCATGAGGGGCGTTGGTTTTTTACCTTTTTGATTTTCTATACCTCTGGCCACCAACAATAAATCAGACATTTTCATTGAATGGTATTCAGGGCGGGCCACCATCAGGCCTTTTCTGATATCCTCTCTGAGCCCTGAAACAAAAGCAGTTGATAACATGTGTGTGTGTGCCTTTATGAGTCTAGCATGATACTTCTTCACAGACTCCCCTTTATCTTGGGTAATATCTTGGATTGTGGTCTTCTGATCCGTCAACTTCTCCTTTGCCCAGTCGTGGAGTTGTGCACAGAACTCCACGCCTGAGGTGTAGGAAGTGGCACTTGTCAGGCAGGCATCATTGAAGGCCATCTGCATGACTGGCCAAAAGACATATCCTGCTTTGATTTGGCATAGGCTGATCAAGTCTCTCCAAGCAGCTGAGTAAGTTTCTTGTATCTGCACTATCCTGTGGTAGAAGGGAATTGGCTGCTTCTCTGGGTCAGGCAGACTTGTCACTAAGGCCGCTGTTTGTGATAGAGTAAAAGCGACATACATCACTGGTGCCCCTTCTGGTAACCGAGACTGTTGTTGGGGCAGGGGCTGACAAGAGGCACTGTTCTTTACGGTTGCCAGCATGTGTTTGAGATCCTCTCGGAACTGAGAGTCTGGAGCCGGATTGGGGGTTAAATCAGTGGGTGGCCTTGCTGCCTGTTGTCGGGCTTCCCACTCAGATGCTTCTTCATCATTAACATATCCGGCCTGGGAATGTGATGCTCCCGTATTGAGGAAGACAGGTGTGTGGTATGAACCATCTTGGTTTAAAACAGCGAGGGCTGGGTACAGGCTGTTTAAGCTTACTGGGTGTACCAAGATGGCCGCCGGCAGGAAGTGCACTGGACTGGGTAGAAAGTGAAGGCATGGGTGCACTAAGATGGCCGCCGGGCTGAGTTGTCACAGTGGGTTGTGCTTGGGTAGTGAGAAAGAAGTGGTTGTTAGACGGAGGGCAGTGCTGTCCCTCCCCTCCTTTGTTTAAAGTTCCAACATATCATCAGCTCTGTGATACACATACATAATACAATCGCCATCTTTCTTAACTTCCTTTATCCAATTTTCTTTATCACACAGGATTTTTCTCCCTGTCTCTTCAGCAACATAACTTTTGCCATTTCTTTCAACTTTGTTAACTATTTCAACATCTTCTTTGCAATATCACTTTCTTTTCCTTTTTTTAAAAGAGAAAAATCACTTTCTTTTCCTTTTTTAAAAGAGAAAAATCACTTTCTTTTTTCTCTCGTACAACCAAGGGGTTAATATTTTTCTCAGCGTTCTTATCAGCAAATTCCTTTCTCCGGTTTAGAGTTGTTCTGACCCATCTCCCCCTCCTCTCTCAGGGCCTCCTAAGACGTAACCAAGGTCTCTAACTCTGTTTTGTTCGTCTGCCACAGTCTCAGCTGACGGTTTGAAGGGGGAATGAGGACAACTAATGGTTTGATGACCCTCCTCTCTGGCTCTCTGTTCTATCACTTCGAGGGTCTGCCCAAACCCCCCTGTCACCGGGTAATGTACGTTTAATCTCAGTACAAGCACGTCAGGGGTAGTAGGGAGCAACGGCTTGTGACCCAACAGATCCTTCGGGTAGCCTCCTTCTCTGTCTTTCACCAGTCCCCACCCCCTCTCATGTATAGCAAACAATAAACCACAAATACACTCAGGACAGGACATTACACCTGCCACTCTCTGAACCGTAAAGCCTCAGCAGGCTAAGATAACCGCAAGGGCAGACCACCCTGCAAAAAATAAACCCGTTTATAGACGTTTTTTCTACAGCTCTACACCAAGAGGCCGACAACTCTTCTTGGGGTGAGACTTCTGTAACACTTTCAGACTGCAAAGCCAGCAGCTGAGATAACCCTCAAAGGTTCATTGAACCTAGAGTACACCCGTCTATAAACGACTGCTACAAGGAAACTATCTCATCCCAGAGGCCGACAGCTCGTCTGGAGATGAGACCATACATTCACGCATGTAGCACTTTTAGACTGCTGAGTTTCGTAGCCCAAAGAATGGCAGACAGTGAACAAATACAGTCAGCAGAAACCCATCAGCAGGTTCGTTAAACAACCTCAGGCGAGGAAATACCTGCCTCTAAGACAGTCTCAGCATACCGACAGAATCCAGCCGTCAACCGAAAGATAAGAGAGTCGTACAGTGGTAAGAATATAAATCAACTCACCGGTACTGTTAGGGCTGCGCAAACCCCACTCTCATTAATCAGTTAACGCCCGAATGCTTGTCGCGGTATAACTTCGACCGTAGCCTGAGGTCCCGGGTTTCGGCACCATCTGTTATGGAAATGATTTAAGAGCTTCAATCGAGCTCAAGGTTATCTGCTGCTGCCTCTAATTTGAAAAGTGTGGATATGCATGCATATAAAAGTAAACACTCTGAGACACGCTCAGAATTGCTAACTCATTACACTTCTAATTTATTCAAGGCGGTGTTAATGTTTTATACACACAAATACGTCATTGCTATGTTAGTCTAATAGGTACATCTCATTGGTTAAGATAGAAAAGAAGATGGATAATTTTCATAACGAGGTTTGGTTCTCTTTGGTCTTATCTTCAGTTCCGCGTTCTTTTGATGTGTGGGAGGTAGGGGGTACACGCCATCTTGAGAAAATATAGGAACAGAGCAAATCTGTGTACTTATATAATGAGTAAGGAGAAAAATATGTATGCACATAAGAAAATAGACATTTTCAGATTACTATTATCTACATCACATTCCTTCACACCTTCATGGACATAATCAGCCACTGTGACAGGAGCTCCAGAAGCAAAACCTCTTTAGCTGAGTTATTAATTGTAAGCAAATCTGTATTTAGTCCATGCAGGGGAAAGTAATAGATTTGTTTTAATTCCTGTCCAGCAGCAATATTCATCCTTCCTTTGCTCTCCTGCAGCTCTGTTCATACACCAGGAGTAGGGATGAGCTTCGAGTTCGAGTCGAACTCATGTTCGACTCGAACATTGGCTGTTCGCAAGTTCGCCGAACAGCGAACAATTTGGGGTGTTCGCGGCAAATTCGAATGCCGCGGAACACCCTTTAAAAGTCTATGGGAGAAATCAAAAGTGCTAATTTTAAAGGCTAATATGCAAGTTATTGTCATAAAAAGTGTTTGGGGACCTGGGTCCTGCCCCAGGGGACATGGATCAATGCAAAAAAAAGTTTTAAAAACGGCCGTTTTTTCAGGAGCAGTGATTTTAATAATGCTTAAAGTCAATCAATAAAAGTGTAATATCCCTTTAAATTTCGTACCTGGGGGGTGTCTATAGTATGCCTGTAAAGGGGCGCATGTTTCCTGTGTTTAGAACAGTCTGACAGCAAAATGACATTTTGAAGGAAAAAACTCATTTAAAACTACCCGCGGCTATTGCATTGCCGACAATACACATAGAAGTTCATTGATAAAAACGGCATGGGAATTCCCCAAAGGGGAACCCCGAACCAAAATTAAAAAAAAAAAAATGACGTGGGAGTCCCCCTAAATTCCATACCAGGGCCTTCAGGTCTGATATGGATATTAAGGGGAACCCCGGCCAAAATTTAAAAAAAAAATGACGTGGGGTTCCCCCTAAATTCCATACCAGACCCTTCAGGTCTGGTATGGATTTTAAGGGGAACCCCGCGCCAAAAAAAAAAAAAAAAAACGGCGTGGGGTCCCCCCAAAAATCCATACCAGACCCTTATCCGAGCACGCAACCTGGCAGGCCGCAGGAAAAGAAGGGGGGACGAGAGTGCGGCCCCCCCCTCCTGAACCGTACCAGGCCACATGCCCTCAACATTGGGAGGGTGCTTTGGGGTAGCCCCCCAAAACACCTTGTCCCCATGTTGATGAGGACAAGGGCCTCATCCCCACAACCCTGGCCGGTGGTTGTGGGGGTCTGCGGGCGGGGGGCTTATCAGAATCTGGAAGCCCCCTTTAACAAGGGGACCCCCAGATCCCGGCCCCCCCCCTGTGTGAAATGGTAAGGGGGTTCTTACCCCTACCATTTCACGAAAAAAGTGTCAAAAAATGTTAAAAATGACAAGAGACAGTTTTTGACAATTCCTTTATTTAAATGCTTCTTCTTTCTTCTATCTTCCTTCATCTTCTGGTTCTTCTGGTTCTTCTGGCTCTTCTGGTTCTTCCTCCGGCGTTCTCGTCCAGCATCTCCTCCGCGGCGTCTTCTATCTTCTTCTCCTCGGGCCGCTCCGCACCCATGGCATGGGGGGGAGGCTCCCGCTCTTCTCTTCTTCTTTTCTTCTCTTCTTCTCTTCTTCTTTTCTTCTTCTCTTCTTCATTTTCTTCTCCGGGCCACTCCGCAATCCATGCTGGCATGGAGGGAGGCTCCCGCTGTGTGACGGCGCTCCTCGTCTGACAGTTCTTAAATAACGGGGGGGGCGGGGACACCCGGTGACCCCGCCCCCCTCTGACGCACGGTGACTTGACGGGACTTCCCTGTGACGTCATGGGGAATGCCACAGGGACGTCCCGTCATGTCCCGTGCGTCAGAGGGGGGCGGGGTCACCGGGTGGCCCCGCCCCCCGTTATTTAAGAACTGTCAGACGAGGAGCGCCGTCACACAGCGGGAGCCTCCCTCCATGCCAGCATGGATTGCGGAGCGGCCCGGAGAAGAAAATGAAGAAGAGAAGAAGAGAAGAAAAGAAGAAGAGAAGAGCGGGAGCCTCCCCCCCATGCCAAGGGTGCGGAGCGGCCCGAGGAGAAGATAGAAGATGCCGCGGAGGAGATGCTGGACGAGAACGCCGGAGGAAGAACCAGAAGATGAAGGAAGATAGAAGAAAGAAGAAGCATTTAAATAAAGGAATTGTCAAAAACTGTCTCTTGTCATTTTTAACATTTTTGACACTTTTTTCGTGAAATCGTAGGGGTACCCTTACCATTTCACACAGGGGGGGGGGCCGGGATCTGGGGGTCACCTTGTTAAAGGGGGCTTCCAGATTCCGATAAGCCCCCCGCCCGCAGAACCCCACAACCACCGGCCAGGGTTGTGGGGATGAGGCCCTTGTCCTCATCAACATGGGGACAAGGTGTTTTGGGGGGCTACCCCAAAGCACCCTCCCAATGTTGAGGGCATGTGGCCTGGTACGGTTCAGGAGGGAGGGGGGGCCGCACTCTCGTCCCCCCCTCTTTTCCTGCGGCCTGCCAGGTTGCGTGCTCGGATAAGGGTCTGGTATGGATTTTTGGGGGGACCCCACGCCGTTTTTTTTTTTTTTTTTGGCGCGGGGTTCCCCTTAAAATCCATACCAGACCTGAAGGGTCTGATATGGAATTTAGGGGGAACCCCACGTCATTTTTTTTTTTTTTAATTTTGGCCGGGGTTCCCCTTAATATCCATACCAGACCTGAAGGGCCTGGTATGGAATTTAGGGGGACTCCCACGTCATTTTTTTTTTTAAATTTTGGTTCGGGGTTCCCCTTTGGGGAATTCCCATGCCGTTTTTATCAATGAACTTCTATGTGTATTGTCGGCAATGCAATAGCCGCGGGTAGTTTTAAATGAGTTTTTTCCTTCAAAATGTCATTTTGCTGTCAGACTGTTCTAAACACAGGAAACATGCGCCCCTTTACAGGCATACTATAGACACCCCCAGGTACAAAATTTAAAGGGATATTACACTTTTATTGTTTGACTTTAAGCATTATTAAAATCACTGCTCCTGAAAAAACGGCCGTTTTTAAAACTTTTTTTTGCATTGATCCATGTCACCTGGGGCAGGACCCAGGTCCCCAAACACTTTTTATGACAATAACTTGCATATTAGCCTTTAAAATTAGCACTTTTGATTATTCATGTTCGTGTCCCATAGACTTTAACGGTGTTCGCATGTTCGAACGAACTTTTTTCCTGTTCGCATGTTCTGGTGCGAACCGAACAGGGGGGTGTTCTGCTCATCCATAACCAGGAGTGAGGACAGGAGTGTTGTCTGCCCAGCCATGTGTGTCAATGCTGTCCACTAAACACCAGCACTGTTAGGAAGGGGGGGAATAAGTCACATAAACTGCCATACCTGGAGGTATATTGTATTTTCTTTGATTCCAGCAGCTGAACGGGAGCTTCAGAGGAGCAAAACAAAGATAAATTTGTGCCTCTGGAGGCATGAGAATTAAATCAAATGTGTTGCTTTTCCCTACGTTTTAAAGTTTACATTTTAAAGAAGCTGGTGGTGAGTTAAGTGACTGTAACCTTGACCGGTATGGAGGTGAATATCCAGAGTTTCTTAATGGGTGCACAGATATCCTCCAAGAAAGTAATTAAATATTACAGTGGTTTAAAGGCCAACTGTAGGCAACATTTTATTTTTAGATTATTTTAGATTTAGACTAGGGAAGGGTTCGATCCTATTTGCTGCCTGGGCCTTTACTGGGGAGATTTACCTTCAGCTTAAGGATAGGAGGTAATAGTTTATACAGTTTTGCTCATAAGTTTACATACCCTGGCCGAATTTATGATTTCTTGGCCATTTTTCAGAGAATATGAATAACACAAAAACTTTACTTTCACTCATGGTTAGTGTTCGGCTGACGCCATTTATTATCAATCAACTGTGCTTACTCTTTTTAAATCATAATGACAACAGAAACTACCCAAATGACCCTGAACAAAAGTTTACATACCCTTGTGATTTTGGCCTGATAACATGCACACAAGTTGACAAAAATGGGTTTGAATGGCTATTAATGGTATCCATCCTTACCTGTGATCTGTTTGCTTGTAATTAGTGTGTTTGTATAAAAGGTCAATGAGTTTCTGGACTCCTGATGGACCCTTGCATCTTTCATCCAGTGCTGCACTGACGTTTCTGGATTCTGAGTCATGGGGAAAGCAAAAGAATTGTCAAAGGATCTGCGAGAAAAGGTAGTTGAACTGTATAAAACAGGAAAGGGATATAAAAAGATATCCAAGGAATTGAGAATGCCAATCAGCAGTGTTGAAACTATAATCAAGAAGTGGAAAATGAGGGGTTCTGTTGAAACCAAACCACAGTCAGGTAGACCAACTAAAATTTCAGCCACAACTGCCAGGAAAATTGTTCGGGATGCAAAGAAAAACCCACAAATAACTTCAGGTGAAATACAGGACTCTCTGAAAACATGTGGTGTGGCTGTTTCAAGATGCACAATTTGGAGGCACTTGAAGAAAGATGGGCTGCGTGGTCGAGTCGCCAGAAGAAAGCCATTACTATGCAAATTCCACAAAGTATCCCGCTTACAATACGCCAAACAGCACAGAGACAAGCCTCAAACCTTCTGGCACAAAGTCATTTGGAGTGATGAGACTAAAATTGGCCACAACCATAAACGCTTCATTTGGAGAGGAGTATAACAAGGCCTCTGATGAAAGGTACACCATTCCTACTGTGAAACACTGAGGTGGATCGCTGATGTTTTGGGGATGTATGAGCTACAAATGAATGCAGTATGTTATCAAAAAATACTGGAGAAACATTTGCATTCATCAGCCATGAAGCTGTGCATGGGACGTGCTTGGACATTCCAACATGATAATGATCCAAAACACAAGGCCAAGTCGACCTGTCATTAGCTACAGCAGAATAAAGTGAAGGTTCTGGAGTGGCGATCCCAGTCTTCTGACCTCAATACCATTAAGCCACTCTAGGGAGATCTCAAACGTGCAGTTCATGCAAGATAGCCCAAGAATTTACAGAAACTGGAGGCTTTTTTTCAAGCAGAATGGGCAACTTTACCACCTGAGAAGATAAAGAGCCTCATCCACAAATACCACAAAAGACTTCAAGCTGTCATTTCTGTTAAAGGGGGCTTAAGAACTGGGTTATGTAAACTTTCGATCAGGGTCATTTGGGTAGTTTCTGTTGATTATGATTTAAAAAGAGCTGAGTTGAGATCAAGAGTTGATTGATAATAAATGGCTTCAGCCAAGCACTAACCATGAGTGAAAGAAAAGTTTTTGTGTTATATATAACTGTATATATATATATATATATATATATATATATATATATATATATATATATATATATATATAATTTATTTATTTACACACATACTGTATATATAAACAGGTATAAGGTATACGGAAATGCTATAAATTAAGACTGCTTTCAGAAAATAGAAGTGTTAATAGTTTATTTTTATCAATTAACAAAATGGAAAGTAAATGAACAGAAAGGAAATCCAAAACACATCAATATTTGGTGTGACCACATTTTGCCTTTAAAACAGCATCAATTCGTCTAGGTACACATGTACACAGTTTTTGGGGGAAATCAACAGGTAAGTTGTTCCAAACATCTTGGAGAGCTACGAACAGATCTTCTGTGGATGTAGGCTGCCTCAGATCCTTCTGTCTCTTCATGTAACCCCAGACATGTAATGACATTGAGATCAGGGCTCTGTGGGGGCCACACCATTACTTCCAGGACTCCTTGTTTTTCTTTACACTGAAGATAGTTCTTAATGACTTTGGCTGTATGTTTGGGGTTGTTGTCCCGCTGCATAATAAATTTGGTACCAATCACACTCCTCCCTGAGGGTAAGACCTTAATTTGCAGGAATGCAGCCCTAAACTTGCAAGGAACCTCACAATACTTCACGGTTGCCTGCAGACACTCACTATAGTGCCACTCTCCAGCCCTTGGGCAAACAAACTGCCTCCTGCTACAACAAAATATGTAAAATTGTGACTCATCAGTCCAGAGCACCTGCTGCCATTTTTCTGCACCCCAGATTCTATGTTTTTTTATAGAATAGTTGAGTCACTTAGCCTTGTTTCCACATTGGAGCTATGGCTTTTTTGGCCGAAATTCTTCCATGACAGTCCTTCTCTGGACAGTAGATGGGTGTACCTGGGTCCAGGGCCGCTGTTAGAAATCATGGGGCCCCATACAGCCTACCTGACAGGGCCCCCCCTCCCCCTTGCCCACCCACCTTCCCGCTGCCGCAGTGCCCTGCCAATCATAAGTAGATGAGACATTCCCTGCTCCACAGCCACATGTATACATGATCCAGGTATATGTGTGGCTGTGGGGTGGGTAATGCCTCAACTTATGATTGGCAGTGTACAGTGAGATGCTAACTGTTAGGTCTTGTTTACGTTTGTGTGTGGGTGGGTGGGGCAGTAAAAATGTGCAGCTGAGCCACAGTTTTACTGTTCCCCAACCACTCCCCCTTAGGCTGCAAAGTCACTGCTTCTGTAGAATGGCTGCAGGGTGTTTAACACAACATCCTGTCATTACTGCCGCACTATGGCAGTAGTGCCTTTGCAGCATAAGGGGGGCGTAGTTGGAAGATGGTAAAACTGTGGCTGAGCTGCACATTTTTGCTGCCCCCCCCCCCCCAAACACAAAAATAAACAAGACCTAACAGCATCTCACTGTGCTTATGTGATCATTATCGTTACCATGATGATGATCACACAGTACAGAAGGTGTTGTGTATCTTTCTAAATGTATGGATGTGCACCTGCCCGTGCATCGGGATCCTTATGCTGCCTGCGCTCTCTGCCACCTCTCTCTTCAATCATCTCCCGCCACCCGCTTACAGCCCTGTCCTCTGCCCTCCTTAGTTACTGAGGGAGGAAAGAAGAATCACTCCGCCAGAGATCGGCTGTCATCAACCGCGGCCAGCAGGAACTTTAAAAAAGTGCGGCGTCGGCTTTAGTCGCCTGGGCCCCTGAAATAAGAAAATAATCCCTCTCTGCTAATCACCTTCTGGACCTCTCTGCTGCGCTGGTGGGGCCCAAGTAAAATATATTTATGTTACAGCAAGCCTAGGAGCATTGTCAAATGCTTTCACCTGGGCAAAGTGCTTTCACCATAGTTAAAGAATAAAGTTACCCGGGCCCCCTTGCTGAGCCGGGCCCCGTACAGGAGGGCTGGTTGTACTGCCCTATCAGCAGCCCTGCCTGGGTCACACTGGTTTCTGCCAGTTCTGTGCTGATGGCACTGCTGGACATCTTCCAATGTTGAAGGGAAGTAAGCATGATGTGTCTTTCATCTGCTGCATTAAGTTTCTGTGGCAGACTACTGCGTCTACAGTCCACAGCATTGCCCGTTTCTTTGTGCTTCTTCAAAAGAGCTTGAACAGCATATCTTGAAAGCCCAGTCTGCTTTGACACCTTTGCCTGGAGGAGACCTTGCTGATGCAATATACCTCCCTTGTGTCTTGTTGCTGTGCTCATTCTTGCATTGGTGTATGACCTGTGACATGAAACTGTCTTCCAAAACCTCGCCTTAGAAGCAGTTTGGTTGGTGACTTCCGTGCCCCACAGTTCCACCGCAAGCACTATTGGAAACAACTCCAACAGCATGAGGTTACGCACTAGCGCCGACCCCGCCAACTCCACCAGCCACCGGTCCGCGCACCATTTCCCATTGAAGTAAGCAGCATAGCCTACCGACCCCGCCGCATCCGTGAACAACTCCAGCTCAGCCGCCTGAACCGCCGGCCCCAACCAAAAAGACCTACCATTATACTGGAATGAAGGAAGGAATCCCAAACCTGCAGATCCGCCCGATGCTCCTGACTTAACCGAATGAAATGATGTGGCGCCTTGATTCCCGCCGTCACGGCTGCCAGGTACCTACAAAAGACCCTCCCCATATGCATAATTTTACACGAAAGTTCAGTTTTCCCAGTAAGGACTGCAGCTTCTACAGCTGAACCTTATACCGCCTAGCCACCGCAGCCACAGTCGATCGAAGATCCTCCAGCTTATCACTAGGTAACCTGCACTCCATCAGTGTAGTATCAATTATGATACCCAAAAACTTCAGGACGGTGGTTGGGCCCTCCATTTTTTCTCTAGCCAGGGGAACCCCAAAAACCTGAAAGACATGTTGCAACGTGGCCAACAAAATGGAACAAGCCCGCTCTCTCGGCGGACCTATGACCAAGGAATTGTCCAGTGCAAGACTGAACTAAGGCCGGACAAGTCCTTGATGACCCATTACAGGAAGGTACTGAACAACTCAAAGTACGAGCAAGAGATAGCGCTACCCATAGGAAGGTGCCTGTCCATGAAAAACTGACCCTCCCAGCAACAACCCAACAAACGCACACTATCCGGATGAACCGGCAATAGGCGAAAAGCCGACTCAATGTCGGTCTTGGCCACTAGTGCCCCTCTCCTGAATTTCTGTATCCACCGCACTGCTTCATCAAATGAAGCGTAAGACACCGTACAGCGCGCCGGATCAATCACATCATTTACTGAACCCCCTTTTGGATGAGACAAATGGTGAATCAGGCGGAATTGATTCGGCACCCTCTTGGGCACCACGCCCAACGGGGAAACCACCAAGTCCTCCACCGGCGGCCCCTCAAACGGGCCCGCCATCCTCCCCAACTCAACCTCCTTACGCAACTTACCTCCCACCACCTCCGGATGTTCGTACGCTGATCTAAGATTAGGAGAAACAGGGGGGACCCTATCCAACATGCTTGTAATGGTGAAACCATCCCTAAAACCCATCCACAACGTCTGGGCTGCCCCCCTGTTAGGGTACCTACTTAGATACGGTGCCATTTTTTCCACCCTCACCAGAGTCCTCCCTTTTTCCAGTGTCGGCCGGTTTCTTACCTTTCCGGAAGCACTTAGACCACGGGTGGGCACCTCCACATCCCGAACACTCATATCAGAAGCAGCAGGCTCCCCCGAACTTTCAGGTTCCCTCATTGAACTGCCAACAGAACCCCTTGCGCTTAACGGCCAATGGTGACGAGGTGTTGGCACCCCCGGCCCCGCTATAAAAGGGTGGCAACACCGCCCTGGCTTGCGTCATGAGCTTTATCCACAGCCCAATATCTTTTTGATCCCACCTCAACGATGGCTGAAAAGCCTTCCGCTGCCAGAACTGCTCGTCGTACCTAAGCCAGGCCACCCCCCCCCCCATAAACCCTTTGTGCCTCACTGATGGAATCCAGGTGTAGCGCTGACAACTTTTGTTTTTAGCCATATGTGTGTTATACAGGACATAAGTTGTTATAGTGCCATCTTGTGGACAATTGAAAAGGTACAATACTGTTATGTTTCATGATTAAGAGAAGTGACATGGAAGTAATTGATTGTTTACTTCTGAACTTTAACTATGACCTACCCACAATGATCCTGGACAAAAGGAGAACTCCCACATTGTGGGAGGATATAAAAGGGCTGGGAGCGGCCATCTTAAGCCTCTTGTTCCTGAGACGCGTGGGCTGCTGGCAGAACTCTGTGGGTGTGTGTCCCACAGGGGTGCGGCCTACCTTGCGGAGGAGCAGCAGCAGGGATCCTGTCATCGTATCACAGTGTGCTGGAGCAGCAGAAGTGATGTTTCTGGAGACCCGTGGAGGAGGTAACCGAGGACTCCTGGTCATTAGTGAATGGAGCAGTGTGACAGTGTGGCGGTGGTTCCATACGGACTGAGAACTGTTGAAACAGAGGCATCCATCCGCCCGGATCCCGTGTGGTGAGAGGGTTAACACCCAGAAGTTTGTTTAAATATTACACACACATTTAGAACTGTTGCAGAGTGTTGCTGGGACTGATAGTCCCACGGAACAAGTTAAGTTGGAGAACATAGAATAGACTTCAGTATTCAAGAACGGATGCTAGATGTTTGTCTTCTTCATATAAGAACACTTAGTCAATCTGCTGGATTACAATGGCCTTAATGTATTACATTACACTGTGCAACACACAGGAGGAACCCTTTGTGGATTACAGTTACAAAAGCTAGCGAAGACTGAAGACGTGAGGACTATTTCTTTTATTGCAGGGCCCTGCATTTAGTTATCAAGGATAGTGACTTTATAGTTTAGAGCAGGGGGAGCTCCCTGGTATAGATATATACAATTAGGTATATTTGTGTATGTTCGCTGAAGAAGTCCCACCCCCATTAGGGACGTAACGTGTACGGAATACAATCACGTGACATAGATCGTGACGTCACCCGTGTCTTTGCTCGCTGATCTCCGTGGATCATCCATTTTTACGATTCATCCTCCGCACTGGGGTACAGCGCACTGTTTGTAAGTGTTCCCACTGTTTTTCATTACATTTTTTACGCATTATACAGAGAGCACTAGATCTCCTTTATTTTTATTCCATGTGATTACTCCAAGTTCACAAGATACCGGTGTCTGACCAGTCACAAGTGCATCTGTTCCTGCTATTATCCCCTTGAGGGAACTGCTGTTTTAGACCTGACTGATTAACTCAGGGGTCCATCTGCTGAGGTGAGCGGCTTGTGCTATCGATGGTGGAGGTCTTTTCACTACAGTCACTCATCTTTTGTGGATGTCACTCGTGTCACCGGATTATTTGCTGGAAACCTTTGTCTTGAACTATAGAAAATGGACTGTTCTTTATCGTTTCTATTAGATTTTAATTGTATGCGCTGTACTGCTTTTTGATAATATTTGCGTATGTTACCAATAGTCATAACTATTTACTATACTATTGCACTACGTTGGCGTGATAGTGTAGTCATTGTAATAACCCTTTACATAAATATATTATTTACACAAAGAAAGAAGTTATTTTTGGTTATTACTGAAGTTTGTGTGCAGTGCTGTTATTTCTCCTGCAGGTGGAGTTACCAACACCCAGGTAGAGGTAAATATAAATATAAGTGTATATGGTGGGTTAAAGTTGATACTCATATCATAATAACACTGCACTACAGCTGTGCCAAGGGGATTGAACTATTTAAGAGGGGTGGAGAGCAAAGAGGACAGGCCCGCTTTAAACCAGCAGCTCCACCGAGAGTTATTGCTACATGTGGGGGCTCGTCCGGGATTAGTTAGCCATTAATTCTCACAACCTGGAGAGGTGTTTCACCGGGAGTTTACGGTGAGAACTGGACTTTGTCATTTTCTCAGGAGAAGAAGAGGTTAAAAGTTGCAGGACTTTATTTCTGAGTGCGTAGGCGGCGGGTGCCAGTAAAAGCCCGGGAGCTACGTGATTAGAAGAATAAGTGGGAGGAGTCTACCCTACTTGATACCGCGTGGGACGCGTGAGAAGAAGAGAGGCCTCGTGATAGTGCTGAGAAGATCAGAGTGTGGCCATGTCTTTTTCGGCGATGCAGTCAATTATGGGACCAAGAATGTTCCCAGCGAGCACCGCGTCGAGTACTATGTTGACCGGAACCCTGCTTACAGATACCGGTATTCATCTGAAGCCGCAGGGGAGGTTTGTTCTCTACACCGTTGGAGATATCGAAGGACTGGGAATGATTTGCCACAAATGTGAGGGACTGGCCGTACATCTGCGTCCATTTGGTCACTGCCCCCAATGTGGAGAATATTTGTTCCTACCATGTCGCCCCGTGCTTATCGGACTGGGCTACAGGTGTCGCCACAGTAGAAGCTGCTACTTCTGCTGGAAGAGAACGGCAGGCCGTGACTTTGCCTGTTGCTACCGAGAGTGAGTGCTACACAGGTAACAGAACAGCCCCGAACAATTGTCCGCAGCCTTCTCCCCAATGACGCTCGCTAAAATGTGAAACGCCTGCGACCAATTCGCAAACGTTCTAGGGATCAGCCGATAACGCCGTTTCTCCTCTTCTTCCTTTTTGCTCTCGTCCGGATTAATCTTGTCCAGATTAAACTTTTCCAGCGGAAGGAGCGAGAAGATCTCTACGTACTCCCCTTTCCAGATCCTCTCCCTAACCTCCGTTTTTAGATGGGAACCAAGGGGTCCCTCGTAGCAAACGTAAACCTCACACAGTGCTGCATCCACCAGCTGCACTTCGTCCACCACTGACACCCCTGGCGTCCCTGTACTCGTACTCACCTGCGAAGCCACCGTCGCAGGAATCCCATCCTTTGACGACTCCACTGTTATTGGTGACGGCCCTGTCACCACCGCAGTAGCCGGCGGAACCGCCACCACCGCCTGCGCAGGTGTGGCCACCAACACTTCCAGCGATGGCGAAACCACCATCCCCGACAATGGTGGCTGAGGTGACCCCACCACTGGGAGGACACCAGGCGGCTCCGTAGCGCCCCCCGGCCCACCCCCCGCTGTCCATGCTGCATCCGGGGAGAGCAGAGCCCCAGGCGTGGCTGTTCCAGGACCCCTAAACGCTAAGAGCGCAGCCAGCAAATGCTGTACAAGCATGTCACCGGCGCCCATGCCCTGGAAGCCCCCTTGCGGCACTCCCATAGTCTCCACAGGCCCAGCTCCTGCAGCCAAAACAGGCGCCGGGGCCGGACCACCCCCCACCAACATCCCAGCGGGGGAGCTAACCGGACCCCACCAATAACCCAGAAGTGGAACTAACAAGGGGAGGGTGGCACACAGACATAACAGGCACATTGACTGGAACAGACAGAGACTTACCAGGCTGCCCAGGGGAAACCGACCAACCAGCCGCTGATCCGGATCCCTGCAGATGTCCCGCCCAAACTGGCGCTGCGCCAGGCCCATCCGATCTGGAATCTGACAGTTCACCTTCCGATTGTTGGTTCCCCTGTCCACCAGGGGACACTGAGTACGTAGAAGGTCCCGGTCGCACGTCCGTGATGTCATCGGCCCGCAACTTCTGTGCACTGCGGCCGACTCCTGCACTTCTCCCTCGTTGAGTGCGCTGCCGGCTGGCAGGCACCAGTCCACCACTGCCGCCGACCCCATGGGAAACTCCGCTTCCCCCAGCAATGGCCGCAGCCGCTCAGGGGGAGGAGCCCGCGCCAGTAACCACAAGTTGTCCACGCCGAGCGCCGCCAGACACAGGGGAATGCCCTGCCCTGCGCGCTGCTCTGTCCTGATCCCTTGTAGAAGGAGGCCTGGAGGGGGGATGCTGATGGCGCCCTCCCAGCCGGGTCCCGCCCACGATGGGAATTCCTCCCAGCCCCAACAGCAGCAGCCATGGCTGGGCGCTTGGCCCTGGGCGCTGGAGGGTCCAAATTCGTGCTCCCGGATTGGCGGCTCACCCAAGGTGTCTCATCCGGCATAAAACACGCAGGAGGCCGAGACATCCTTGCTCAAGATGTTAAGGGGGCTGGCGGAGCTGAACCCTGCCCCGACCCTGTAGCAACACCGCGAGCTGAGAATTCAGCCACTGCGTGCCGTGCACCTCTGCGGCTGGCTAAGCTGTTCTATAAGGCCGTCAAAGGTCTCCATGCTGACAGTAAAAAACCTTACCTATACCTCTCACTGCCTCTCCTGCCCCACGAATGACTAACCCCTCTCCTCTCTGCAGGGGCAAAATTAACTTTACACTCCTCCCCCTGACCAATCCAAAAACTCCCCTTCTCCTGAACACTTCCCATGTCAACATCCTGTGCACCCACTACAGCTGTCCCCAGTCACGTTTGCCCTTCTAATTATTTAAACACCTGCATATTTTGTAAGTTTGCCCACTTACAAAGAGATGAAGGGTCTATAATATTTATCATAGTTGTATTTTAAATGATAGAGACAGAATATATGCAAAAAATGCAGATAAAACACATGATGCAAATGTTATAAATTGAGTTGCAGTTCAGTGAGTAAAATAAGTATTTGATCCCCAAGCAAAACATGACTTAGTACTTGGTGGAGAAACCCTTGTTGGCAAGAACAGAGGTAAGATGTTTCTTGTAGTTGGTTACCAGGTTTGCACACCTGGGAGGGATTTTGGCCCACTCTTATTTACAGATCTTCTCTAAATCCTTAAGGATTCTTGGCTAAATAAAGAAAAAATACAATCAGCGCAACCTCAATAGTAATGCATAAGAAAAAACTATGCCAGCTGAACACCTGGGAAATTCTGGGGCCCAATAACAATATACAGTTCAAAACGTTGCAGCGCATACAGTAAATTATAATAGGCCGTGTGTAATAAATAAATATGTGATGTAAACAGTCCACAGCCAAGAAAGAATCCAACCAGGTAAGAATCAGATGAGTAACCCAAGGTGCAGGAAACGATAGCCCATTGAGTGAATGCAAACCACCACCACCATAAGGGTTGCTTCGCTGACCTCAAAATCTGACCCCTGTACCACAGAAGGTCAGAAACCGCCTTTTTCCCACTATCCTGGGGAATTGGGTATGAATGGTGAAGACTTGTCTCAGCTTGTCTCAGCTACTAAGGAGCTTTGCCAATATCCAGAAGGTTTCTTGGCTGTCGCTTGGCAACTCAAAGTTTCTGCTCCCTCTATAACTTTTCTGTAGGATTAAGGTCTGGAGACTGGCTAGGCTACTCCATGACCTTAATGCGCTTCTTCTTGAGCCACTCCTTTGTTGCCTTAGCATTATGTTTTGGGTCATTATGAGGGAAAAAGGTTCTCATCCAAGATTTTACAATACATGGCCCCGTCCATTGGCCCCCCAATGCGGCAAATTCTGCCTGTACCTTTAGCAGAGAAACAGCCCCAAAGCATAATGTTTCTACCTCCGTGTTTGACTTTAGGTATGGTGTTCTTAGGGTAATAGCATTTTTCTTCCTCCAAACACGGCGAGTCGCGTTAATACCAAAGAGCTCAATTTTGGTCTCATCTGACCACAGTACTTTCTCCCAGTCCTTCTCTGAATCATTTAGATGTTCATTGGCAAACTTCAGACGGGCCTGTACATGTGCTTTCTTGAGGAGGGGGACCTTGCGTGTGCTGCAGGATTTCAATCCATGGCAGCGTATGCTGCAAGTCAGGCCTTCTCATCCAACATCAGTGCTTGACCTCACAAATGCACTTCTGGGAGACTGGTAAAACGTTCCCATAGACACATTGCTAAACCTTGTGGACAGCCTTACTAGAACAGCTGAAGCTGTAATAGCTGCAAAGGGTGCCAACTCAATATTTAGGGATGCAATTAAAGTTTGTGTATATATATATATATATATATATATATATATATATATATAGATTGTGGATTGGTTAGTGCATGTGTCAGGTTTTATTGCTTTCTTTTTCTCCTGCCCCATCTGCACCCCCTCATTTCTTGTGCTTGTGTCATCAAGATCAGGATAGGAAATAAGGGGAAATCTCCCCAATGTCTATATGTATTTGCAATGTGTTCATAGGAAGGGTCTACAAAAAATATTGGCATAGTACAAGGAAAAGGTATCACAAATTTGGAATTGTCATTAGTTAAATGTATGATCTAAAACTTAGATATTTTATATGCACAGCACAAGGATGGTGTACCAGGCTTGTTAAGTGTTTTTTTTCCTCCGTGTACAGCACAGAGTTGTGAAGAGAAGAATGAAAAAGAACTGGAGTATGTGTGTGAATGGAGGTATAACAGTTGTGCACCAGCTTGCCCAGCAACCTGTCAACATCCTGAGCCCTCAAACTGCCCTCTGAAGTGTGTTGAAGGGTGTCAAGCACACTGTCCACCTGGTAAGTTTTTCATTATTGCACTGTGCATTATTGTATTGCATAATGCAGGGTGATTTGGTTGGGTATTCTGAAAATAAAATTATTTCTATGGTATAAATTTATCTTTTATGTATTTTATCATTACTGTTGTAAAAATTGTATTACCAAATTAACATTTAAGACTGAATGATTCCATGATGCTTTGTTTGTAGAACATGAGAACATTCTAATAAGACATGGTAACAGTTTCTTTCTAAAACATACATTTAAACATGTTTCGAGTGGAAGGCCGGGATGCAGCCGGTTCCCCCCTATGAGTCATCCAGCTATGTACAGTATGTCACAAAAGTCAGTACACCTCTCAAATTTTTTAAATATTTTATTATATCATTTCATGTGACAACACTGAAGAAATGACACTTTGCTACAATGTAAAGTAGTGAGTCTACAGCTTGTATAACAGTGTAAATTTGCTGTCCCCTCAAAATAACTCAACATACAGCGATTAATGTCTAAACCGCTGAGTACATCCCTAAGTGAAAATGTCCAAATTGGGCCCAAAGTGTCAATATTTTGTGTGGCTACCATTATTTTCTAGACATGTGCACACTGAAATATTTCGTTTTGGAATTTACTTTTCGTCCGAAAAATACATTTATTTAGTTTCTCCCGAAATTCGTTTTTATGTATTTCGTTTCGTTAAAAAATGGATTCGTCCAAAAATCCAAAATAATTAAGGTTGAATCTGTCATTGAAGGCTTATGGTGTTTCTGTCAAATGTTCTAAGAAGATTCGACGGAGCAGCTAAACTTTTCAAGGCCGCTATCGTACATTTCCTGTTGAATGTTCTGCCTACAAGCTATAGTAGAATTCTAATGTTGTATGACACTAGTAATAATTGTATTTATTAAATATATTATTACTAGTCAACCAACATTAGAAATCTTCTATAGCCTATGGGCGAAGTATTTGACCATAAATGTCCACTCGCGGCGACTGCTTCGTCGAATCTTCATGTCGAATCTTTTCTCTCTATGTCAAATAATCTTGGACTAACAGAGTTAGGTTAGGCACATTCTACCTTTTTTACTATTGTCTCTATAATGTTGAATCTTTTCTCTCTATGTGGAATCTTTTCTCTCTATGTCAAATAATCTTGGACTAATAGAGTTAGGTTAGGCACATTCTACCTTTTTTACTATTGTCTCTACAATGTTGAATCTTTTCTCTCTCTGTCGAATCTTTTCTCTCTCTGTCGAATCTTTTCTCTTTATGTCAAATCTTTTCTCTCTATGTCGAATAATCTTGGACTAATAGAGTTAGGTTAGGCACATTCGACCACAGGTTCGATGGACACAGATCGCTATTGTCAGCGTCATGTCGAATCTCCTATCTATATCGAACTGTTGTCGCAACGAAAATGAAAATAAAGCATTTGTTTATGTGGGATCTTTCGGTTTTTCGTTATTGTTTATTAAAACGATAGCGGAAATACCCGAAATTCGGACGAAAATGCATTCGGACGAAAATTAATGCACATGTCTATTATTTTCCAGCACTGCCTTAACCCTCTTGGGCATGGAGTTCACCAGAGCTTCACAGGTTGCCACTGGAGTCCTCTTCCATTCCTCCATGAGGACATCACAGAGCTGGTGGATGTTAGAGACCTTGCGCTCCTCCACCTTCCGTTTGAGGATGCCCCACAGATGTTCAATAGGGTTTAGATCTGGAGACATGCTTGGCCAGTCCATCACCTTTACCCTCAGCTTCTTTAGCAGGGCAGTGGCCATCTTGGAGGTGTGTTTGGGGTCGTTATGTTGGAATACTGCCCCGCGGCCCAGTCTCCGAAGAGAGGGGATCATGCTCTGCTTCAGTATGTCACAGTACATGTTGGCATTCATGGTTCCCTCAATGAACTGTAGCTCCCCAGTGTGGACAGCACTCATGCAGCCCCAGACCATGACACTCCCACCACCATTCTTGACTGTAGGCAAGACACACTTGTCTTTGAACTCCTAACCTGGTTGCCACCACACAAACTTGACACCATCTGAACCAAATAAGTTTATCTTGGTCTCATCAGACGACAGGACATGGTTCCAGTAATCCATGTCCTTAGTCTGCTTGTCTTCAGAAAACTGTTTGTGGGCTTTCTTGTGCATCATCTTTAGAAGAGGCTTCCTTCTGGGAAGACAGCCATTCAGACCAATTTGATGCAGTGTATGGTCTGAGCACTGACAGGCTGACCCCCCACTCATTCAACCTCTGCAGCAATGCTGGAAGCATTCATACATCTGATTCCCAAAGACAACCTCTGAATATGACGCTGAGCACGAGCACTCAACTTCTTTGGTCGACCATGGTGAGGCCTGTTCTGAGTGGAATTTGTCCTGTTAAACCGCTGTATGGTCTTGGCTACCGTTCTGCAGCTCAGTTTCAGGGTCTTGACAATCTTCTTATACCCTAGGTCATCTTAATGTAGAGCAACAATTCTTTCAGAGATCCTCAGAGAGTTCTTTGCCATGAGGTGCCATGTTGAACTTTCAGCGATCATTATGAGAGAGTGAGAGCGATAACACCAAATTTAACACACCTGCTTCCCATTTACACCTGAGACCTTGTAAAACTAACGACTCACATGACACCGGGGAGGAAAAATGGCTAATTGGGCCCAATTTGGACATTTTCACTTAAAGGTGTACTCACTTTTGTTGCCAGAGGTTTAGACATTAATGGCTGTGTGTTGAGTTATTTTGGGAGGACAGCAAATTTACACTGTTATACAAACTGTACACTCACTACTTTACATTTTAGCAAAGTGTCATTTCTTCAGAGCTGTCACATGAAAGGATATAATAAAATATTTACAAAAATGTGAGGGGTGTACTCACTTTTGTGAGATACTGTATGTGCAATTTGCAAAACCCAGCACTGCCTTTCTCTAAGGCTGGATTCACACTGCAGACGGATGCAGCTGGCAACAGGGGTCCGGTGCATCCCTGTTCTCCGTTTCAGGGATGAATCATGCCCGAATTTTTACCTGAATTCGGACCTGAAACTGAGCCAAAGACGCACAGGACCCCTGTGCAATGCGCTCCGCAGCTGCTCCGGAGATGTGTGAACCGGCTCCATTGAGAGACTTTTGCTCAGAGGGATTCAACGTACGGCTTGGAAACCATTGTCCACGTGGAACACCAGGTTACAATAAGGGCTTTGTCTGTCAGTGCATTTTGGTCCCCTACATGAGGGGTAGCTTTGGCTAAGCCCCTTTATATTTCTTGGTTTTGTGTTTAAATTTACAACGTACAACAGCCGTATTGTGGGTGAGGCAGTCGGAAACTCTCTGAGATTGCGTCTTTTAAGATAACATGGAATATACACATGTATATCATTTGAACTAAATACAATTGATACCCTATTAATCCCTGATGAAGGAGATGACAACAAGCTCTGAAACGCGTCGGGTGAAGGATATAGTTTTGTATTGTCATGTAGTTTTATCATGATGTTATTCCAGTTGTTTAGGTCATGTGTATTCCATGTTTTGAGTTTTTAATTATTTTCTAATAAATACTTTTTTAAATTATTTAACTGCAATACTATTTCAAATGCCTTCAAAGTCCCACCCCTAGGGGATTTTTTCGCTTCCTATGTTTACAGGGATGTGGCATGCTAGGGAGTTACAATCACCAATACCTCTCCTCCATTGAGAGCCAGTCACAATCTCCTGTCATGCGAATTGGATGCGGAAGATAAACTGGAGAGAAAGGGTTGAGTTCCTCCTCAGCTTCATTAGGCTGTGCATGTGTTCTGAATAGCAAATCAAATTGTAACCTTCTCACATAATGTGAAAATAAAAAAATTGGAAAGTGCAAAATTACTAAAAGCACTGTAAAACATTCAGCTCGCTATAGGTATTGTGGAGAAAGTCACCTTCAAAGTTCAAAACAGAAACAATGAAATCACACACTGATTTCAAAAATTTGTTGCCAGCCTTCTGATGTAAACACACAGCATATGTCTCCTAGCTGTTAAAAACCACCTCTAGAGTCTTTTGCTGTGATCTTTGAGAATTAATTACTTTACACTACAAGCAGCTAGAGGGGTCAGTGAGGGTATGTTTTTAATGCTAATTTACTGCTTGTTAAGAATATGCTAAAACTTTAATGACCACACCCTGGATGCTGTTGCACTTTAAGCCTAGGTTCACATTGCTGCAGGTTAGAAATCGTGCAAATTCAGCTTAACTCGCACGATTTCAACCCGGTAATGCAGTCCGTCTTCGTGGGTGATTTGACAGACATCTGTACAGGTTCCTGCACAGATGTCTATTGAATTCGCACCTGAAGTCAGAAAAAGTAGTGCAGGAACTACTTTTGGGAATCGGTGCAGCGCCGCAAAGTCAGCGTCACATCGATTCGAACAGTGCTATTGCCGGAAATAGCTGCCGATTTGGCATGCAATGACATGTCAAATCGTATGCCAAATCGGACCAATGTGAACCTAGGCTCAAGGACATTTACATCTCTCTCTGTGGACTCAGCTACAACATAAACAGCTGCAGACAGTGACACAGGTTGGTTCTTAAGGCACTGACTGTGACACCTCTGTCCTATCTTTAGGGCCCTTTGCCACTGATACGTTTTTTCTGTTTTTTTCTTTCAAGAATAACGCAAGTGTAGCAGGCATGTTGAAATGCAATTTCTCCTTTTGGCCACAAGATGGAGACAGAGAGACGCTGACTTGTCTTTCCAGAAAACTCAGAGACACAAAGCACACTGGGAAAAAGGGGAGTTTCAGGAAGTGCTGAGGAGACTGAAGAGAGGGAAGTACTGAGATAAAAGAAAGAGAGAGTGCTGACAGGAGACAGAGGAGAGGAGATTGCTTAAAAGAGAGGGAGATAACAAGCTCAAAAAGTCCTTTGCTGGGACACAGTGACACTTAACAGTGAGGAGAGGAGGAGTGTGTGAGGGGAAGGAACTGAGGTGCCAGAGTGAGGAGAGAGACACACGCTGACACCAGGGACTGTGTGCCTCAACAGAGGAGGAGGGATATCCTGAAGCCCGGGAAAAAGAGTCTGTGAGGAGAATAAGGAGAGCGCTCTGAGGAGCGAGAGAGGGGGAGATTGAGAGAGAGAGAGAGAGAGAGAGAGAGAGAGAGAGAGTGGTGAGGTGACAGGTGTGAGGAAAACCGCTGAGACTGAGGAGACTCAGAGAGAGAGACTCTGGCAGCATCAGAGGGGGAAAAAGCCAAGCTTTTCCAGAGACTGCCAGGAGAGTGTTGCCTGAAGACGGAGGAGTGAGGACACCTGAGGGGAGCCAGGAGCAGAGACGGCCACGTGGTCCACTACTTTTTGGTCCAGGGACCCTACTCAGCAGCCCAGCACCACTCAGCTCAGCAGAGACGACCCACACCTTTCAGGGATCGAGATACCCATCCGAGTATTGGGTCGGCCGCTGCCTGTTCACCTTACGAGTTTCACTACCAGTCATCTCAATCGTCCTTAAGAAAGGGATCCAGTGCCTTGCAACATCGCTAGGTGGCATCAGGAGCCTGAACCAGCACCTGGGACTATTGTGTCATCGCACAGAGGACTGGTGAGCGGGTGTAAACCCAACATCCTTCTTGACACCATACTGACACTGCATGCAGACACCAATTTCCCTTTTTAGTGTCACAGTATTCTTGTTTGGAGCTGCCATCTCTAGTAGTTTGCCCTTTTAAATCTCTACCTAACGGAACATTCTAGAGGATTACTGCTCCATGCAAGCTTGTTTAAACCTACTCTTAAAACAAGGGCCCACCGTTTGCTAGCAGAAGACACTAGTATTCTTCACCTCAGGAACTGCAACATTACAGAACTGTGCTTGTGTAACCCTTTTCTTTTCGCTGTGTGTTTGCTTCTCAAAGGTGTCTACGGCCCAGAAGGAGCTGAGAAGTTGACAAGTCTTCTCTCCTTCCTCTCAGCGCCTGTGTTAAGGGCATATAGTTTACTGCCTTTTCTATACTTACAGTTGCTAAGCATCTTTGGTGGGGTTCTGAAAACTGCACCAAAAACCCAGCTTCCCATTGAAATGAATAAAAATTGCGGTAAAATCGTGGTAAAAACGCTGCGCGATTTTGCGTTTTTGAGTCACATGTCCATTTTTCACAGGTGCAGGCAACCCAAAAATGCACCAGAAACACACAGCAAATGCATCTGTGTTTTTTTTAGATGTAGGTGCATCCTCCAAATGAGTCACCAGGCCCTCTTGAGAGACCAGCCTTCATCCTGGCTCTCTTCAGCAAGGGTCCTCCCCTGGATGTTCTCAATTTTGCTTGGCTTCTTCCACGCTGGGCAAGTCAGCCTAAGGACCACCTCAGGATTAGTAGGCCCCAGACAGGTTTCTGGGCCTTCTAGCAGAGCTCACTTCAGCAGCACGTCCTCAGGCCAGGAGGGCCTGAGGCAAAAGAGCGAGCACATGGCTCAAACCAAATATATATCCTCTCCCAGAATGCACCAGCAGCCAAGAACCTCCCACTGGGCTGGCTGGAAGAAGACTAAATATTCATAACTCAATCCTAGTTGTACTATCTAGCTATACTGGCCTGTGGTACTAGTGACAACTACTAGCAACAATGAGAAATGCACAACCTGATTGAGATTAGGGAAAGACCAGATAAACTGTACAATCAATCTGAGCTGCCTACAGCCCAGCCAAAAACTAAATTTACATGATAGCCCCAGTTTAGGACCAGGGCTACATTCAGATATAACAGAATCCTATACAACACTTCTAACTGTAGAAATATGCAGAAAGCTGACTATCTTTAAAACAAACTGTTGATGCAAAAGAGAATTTTTAAGCCTTTTGGTAGATGCATGCACGTTAGGTATACCACACGTATGTGTGCAAGAACAAAGTCAAAAACTGTTACCAAGAGCTCTTGACAACAGTCTCCAAGAGATGTAACAAGCAGGAGGGGCAGCCCTCTAAACTCCACCTTATTATAGAAATGTCACTTTTTGGTGGACTGTCCCTTTAACACCATGATGAATGGGTCCCCCCTGTTGCCAGAATAAAGGTTGAATCCTAAATGACATGCTGGCTACTTCACTGCTTGTTCTCATATGGTTGAACATCTAAGATAAGGATCAAGAACAGTGGAAACATTATGCAAATGTTCTACTCTCAAGACGCCCCATTATCAGCAACAGTTGAAGGAAACCGTATGAAATAATTTGTAACAGCCGAACAGATGGCTGTTTAATAAAATGGATAAATATTGCTGGCTGCGACTTCTGAAAACACATTCCAACATCCATAAGTATTTGCGAATAACTTTTTATAGGGTGGGGAAGGAATGCTTTTACTGGTTATCTAACTCTTTTATTTCCCCCTTTTAAAATTTTTTTTTTTTTAAAGAATAACTTGCATATTTTTTCCAAGTTTTACATTTTGTACAAGCATATTTAAAGCAGCTATACATCAATAGTTTTTAGAAAGTAATTACAAGCAGTGCTGGGACAAGGTCATCCAGCACCCAGGGCAAAGATGCCAAACTGCGCCCTCCCCCGTTCATGATGTTGATCCTTCGCCCAGCTGTCAGTAGCTTGTCAAAATCACTGCCGCTATCTCTACTCCTGTCAGCCAGAAGGAAGGAGCCCTCATCCCTATAGTAAACCATTGCGCCCAGGGCAGCCATCCCTCTCGCCCACCCCTTGTCCCAGCCCTGATTATAAGCATATACAAAAGCATTGCAAGTACTCCTAGAGGCTCCCCAACATGCTGGAAGAAAATATTTTTCAATCAGCCTGCTGATTTACAGTGCTAAGGTGGAGTATTAACTTTTACCAGGTTGCTGTCTCTGATCTCAGTGGGAAATACCTACTCACTCCAATCTATTGGTCCTTGTGGCACCAGAAAAAAAAGATACTAGGATCCTCATTATCAGAAAACGCAGAGACCATAATGAGGTGCCAACTTTCTCTCTCCACTTTCTGACATTGTTATTGCCAGGACAGGAAATTAGTAGAAAATTGCCAAGTGGGGACACAGATACCAAGGAAAAACGTGGCAGAGGTTCTCACCTCTTCCAAAAGTGATATAAGATAAGAGAAAATATAGAGTAACAATTGCATTCCTTGTTTCTTATGATATTACAAAAACATTGAAATTTTCTCCTGCTTGAAATATGAGAGCGATAATCCTTTAATGCTTCCTTTATTAAATACTTTAGATAATCTCAAATTATTATTATTATATTATAGTATATTATCATTGTAAAAATGTTTAGAATTTTTCTCTCTTGAACAGTATAGGAAATTGTCTCTCTGAGTTATTAATCTTTTGACTAAAGTATGAGACAAATTTTATCTTTAGTCATATTAAGGAATAATACTGTATCCTAATATATTATATTCCTGTATCGCTTTTGAACTTGTTCACTGATTTATTACATTTCAATAAACAAATTTGGCAAGGAAAATATAGAGTAACGCTTAAGTATTAGGTTAGGTGAAATACTATTGGTTAAAGTGGTTCTAAAGGCAGAAGTTCTTTTACCTTACTGCATTCTCTGCAGCCCCTCTCCCCTTATACCTACCTGAGCCTGATCCTGATGCAGCAATCTCTCTCCCTCCTCGTTGGCTCAGACAGCCATTGGCTCCCACTGTTGTCAATTACAGTGAGTGGGGAGTGTAGCTGAGCGGCGCTCTTGGTGTCTATGAACACGCAGAGCCAGCTCAGGAGTGAGCATGCACGAGTGCCCGCCATAGCAAGCAGCTTGCTATGGGAGCACTTGGTGGGGGAGAAGCCAGGAGCGCTGGCGGGGGACCTGAGAAGAGGAGGTTTGGAGCTGCTCTGTGCAAAACCATTGCATAGAGCAGGTAAGTATAACATGTTTTTTATTTTTTTTTTAAATCTTAACGTTTACAATCACTTTAAGTTTCAGGGTTAAGTAAAAGCCTATCACACACGTGTAAAATTTTGTCTAAAATTTTTTGTTTAGGAATGTTCGTTCAGTTTTGTAATAATTTGTGTAGGTCAAATCCATGTTTGTTTTCAACCAGAAAACAGTTTCTAACAGTTAATATGATTTTTGTAAAGCCTTTGAAATTTTGAAGTACTGTTGAACAACATTTTTCAAGTCATCAAATGTACTGAGAATTTCTGTACTAATGTTCAATCAAACTTACGCTAGAAAATCTACTCGTGTATGGCCAACTTAGGTTTAAGTCTTAAGGAAAGGCCACCATTTTTCTGGTTCATCTGTCTGAAATAACAGTGATTTATTCACCACCAGAAAATACAGAATGAAAATCACATTCACTGCTTTATAAATGAAACACTAAAGGGTTGGTTTACTAAAGGAAAATAGACTGTGCACTTTTGCAAGTGCAGTTGCTCCAGAGCTTAGTAAATGAGGGGGAGCTCTGCTGACTTTCATAATCCAATCAAGTGCAAGCAAAAATGCTGTTTTTTTTTTTCCCTTGATGGTGATTCGCTATTCTTTGTAATATGAAGCATTACCTCATTTACTAAGCTTTGGAGCAACTGCACTTGCAGAGTGTAACTGCACTTTTCAAAGTGCACAATCTATTTGCCTTTAGTAAATCACCAGTGTTATAAAGCAGAGCTCAACGAAAAAGTGAAAGCTCCGTTTGTTTGCTCCCCCCTCCGGTGCCACATTTGGTACCTTTCAGGGGAGGGGGAGCGGGTACCTGTTTTTGACAGGTTCCCTTCCTTATTTCCGGGTGACCTTGCCGGGGCGAGGTCCCCCGAAGTTTGGCCCCCCTCCTTCTTCCTCCACCGCCGGGCTATTCACAAAGAGCAGCACTCTTCGCGCATGCGCAGCAGAGAACCAGCTGTGAAGCAGCAAGGCTTCACTGCCAGTTTCCCTTAAAAGGAATGGCGGTGGCAGCACCCGAGAGCCGATTAAAAAAAATAGTCTGGGGTGCTGACATTGCGGCATCCCTGGACAGGTAAGTGTTCTAATATTTAAAGTCAGCAGCTACCGTTTTTGTAGCTGCTGACTTTAAATTTTTTGGTGGGGGGGGGGCTGGAGCTCCGCTTTAAGGTTCATTTTAGGGGTTAGTTTAAGATTTAGCATTTTGGCAAGGGTAGGGTGATAGTGATCGGATCAGCCTAAAGCTGGCCATACACAGATTATTATTTTTTTTTTCATTTGGCCTGCAGACTCAGTGAATAATAACTAATAGATACCTCTATACAGCATAGATGCCCGAATCTCCCACTACAGATATTGCGTACCCGATCATTGGCTACATCTGATTGGATGCAGGTGCTGTTCGGCCGACAATTTTTCATCCAGCTTTTTCAAATTTACAGTCGATGATATCAGGCGTGAGGATGGTGACGGGACCACCAAGTAACAAATGACATCCAGTTCATCAGAAGCCAGCTTTATGGTTAGGTTAAAGTTAAAGGCAAAGGTCATGGGAAGAAACAATGAATTAGTAAAGAAACAATCCAAAGTATCCTAGTATTAGTTTTATGGAAGTAGTTTTAAATACATTATGGGGTTGATTTACTAAATCTGGAGAGTGTAAAATCTGGTGCAGTGGTGCATGGTAGCCAATCAGCTTCTAACTTCAGCTTGCTCAGTTAAGCTTTGACAATAAAATCTGGAAGCTGATTGGTTTCTGTGCAGAGCTGCACCAGACTTTGCACTCTCCACTTTTAGTAAATTAACCCCTATGCATGTTATTTCAACTAAGGTGATTGTTTCTTTGGTTCCATATAAGTTATGTCTAAAGGCAACAAAAGCAAGTTGTCCTTTGACCACCCCTTACGTGGTACTGCAGTACTTTGTTGATTCAGCTGTCTTTCAGCAGAGACATTGAGGAAAACAAAGCTGAATTGATCTGTATATACAGTTATCGTTGTAAGCTTTTTACCTGGTTGCAGAGATAACATAGCTTAGGTACTGTGTATTTCCAGAATGAGCATCTATTCAGTGTTGTTATTATTTTTTTCCCCTCAGGTAAAATTCTAAATGAAGTATCAGAGTCATGTATTGACCCCAAAGACTGTCCAGTATGTGTGGTCGGTGGTCACCACATCCCACATGGAAAAATAATTTTCCTGAACCAAGATGACCCCAAAAGCTGTCAACAATGGTAAGGTTTGAGGCTTCTGTATGGGGCCCAGCCTTTATTTTTAATAGAAGAATGACTGAGGAAATAAGTCTTCTACACTCCTTATTCGCTCATGTTTTCAAAAGGCAGATTTAAAGTGGAATTCAACTATTGGAATGTAGGCTTTTTTAATCTGCTTTGGGGAAATTTCCTCCCACTTCCTGGGAACTAGGGATGAGCATGACATTCGAGTCAAACGTAGGTTCGACTCGAACATTGGGTGTTAGCCAAATAGCGAACAATTTGGGGTGTTCGCAGCAAATTCGAAACCTGCGGAACACCCTTTAAAAGTCTATGGGAGAAATCAAAAGTGCTAATTTTTAAGGCTTATATGCATGGTATTGTCATAAAAAGTGTTTGGGGACCTGGGTCCTGCCCCAGGGGACATGTATCAATGCAAAAAAAAGTCTTAAAAATGGCCGTTTTTTCAGGAGCAGTGGTGGTCCCCCCAAAAATCCATACCAGACCCTTATCCGAGCACGCAACCTGGCAGGCCACAAGAAAAGAGGGGGGACGAGAGAGCGCCCCCCCTCCTGAACCGTACCAGGCCACATGCCCTCAACATGGGGAGGATGCTTTGGGGTAGCCCCCCAAAGCACCGTGTCCCCATGTTGATGGGGACAAGGGCCTCATCCCCACAACCCTTGCCCGGTGGTTGTTGGGGTCTGCGGGCGGGGGGCTTATCGGAATCTGGAAGCCCCCTTTAACAAGGGGACCCCAAGATCCTGGCCCCCCGTGTGAAATGGTAACGTGGTACAAATGTACCCCTACCATGTCACAAAAAAAGTGTGAAAATGGTAAAAATGACATGACACTGCTTGGGGACAAGTCCTTTATTAAAAGATAAAAAAATAAAAATGTCCCACAAAGTCCATTCGTCTTCTTCTCTCACTCCACTGGACCGAAAAAAAACCCCGCACGCCGCCACCAATCCGCCTCCATGGGAGGCACCCGCCATGTGGCCCCGCCCCCTCTGACGCTACGGGGAAGCCATAGGAATGTCCCCGTGCCTCAGAGGGGGCGGGGTCACCCAGCGACGTCACCGTGTGGCCCCGCCCTCAGTTATAAAAGAACTGTCACCTGAGATGACGGTCATTATGGCGGGTGCCTCCCATGGAGATGAAACGGTGGCGGCATGTGGGTTTCTTTTTTTTTCCGTCCGGCGGAGCGAGAGAAGAAGATGAATGGACTTTGTGGGACATTTTAATTTTTTTTATATTTTATTGAAGGACTTGTCCCCAAGCCGTGTCGTGTCATTTTTACCATTTTCACACTTTTTTGTGAAATGGTAGGGTCTGGTATGAATTTTTGGGGGGACCCCACGCCATTTTTTAAAAAAAATTTGGTGCGGGTTCCCCTTAAAATCCATACCAGAATGGATTTTGAGGGGGACACCACAACATTTTTTAAAAATTTTGCCGCGGGGTTCCCCTTCAGGTCTGGTATGGATTTTTGGGGTGACCCCCACACCATTTTTTTAAAAATTTTGGCGCAGGGTTCCCCTTAAAATCCATACCAGACCTGAAGGGTCTGGTATGGATTTTGAGGGGGACCCCCGCACCATTTTTTTTTTAATTTTGGCGCGGGGTTCCCCTTAATATTCATACCAGACACAAAGGGCCTGGTAATGGACTGTGGGGGAATCCCATGCTGTTTTTTTCAATGACTTTTGTGTTTTGACGGGACCGACAATTTATTATTAGCTGCGAGTACTTTTAAATGACTTTTTTTCCTTTAGAAATGTAATTTTGTGCAGGGACTGTTGTAAACGCCACTGTAAACATGCGCCATTTTACAGGCATACTATAGACACCCCCCAGGTACGAAATTTAAAGGAATATTTCACTTTTATTGTTTCACTTTAAGCATTATTAAAATCACTGCTCCCGAAAAAACGGCCATTTTTAAAACTTCTTTTTGCATTGATACATGTCCCCTGGGGCAGGACCCAGGTCCCCAAACACTTTTTATGACAATAACTTGCATATAAGCCTTAAAAAAATAGCACTTTTGATTATTCGTGTTCGTGTCCCATAGACTTTAATGGTGTTCGCGTGTTCGAACACATTTTTTGCCTGTTCGCATGTTCTGCTGCGAACCAAACCGGGGGGGGGTGTTCAGCTCATCCCTACTGGGAACCAACTGTCACCAACTGGTCAGAAATTTTACCAAGGGAGCACAACCACCAAAAAAGCATATATTTTTAATAGAGTTGGAAAGGATCAACCTCTATCAGATTTAATTTCTATCCGTGATACCACTTAGGAATTTTTTTTCCTCACTTTCTTTCCTGATGATAAGTCTTGCAAGCAGGAAGTTAGATAAAATCACCCCAATATGAGAAGCTGGTAGCAAAAAACAAAAATAAATTAGCAGAAATTATGTGACATTTGTTTGAAAAAGAAGGAAAAACACTACGCTACATATTTATATTTTTATTTGTATTTGTATTTTTGCTTTCCTTTACTTGGGTTCATTTGATCAATATATGTGTACAAAAATGAATAAAAACCAAGCGCTGATGTGGACAGATATGTGTGATATAAATAAATTGTGCTTAAAAATATATATATACCAATATAGTTAGTGCTATGAAAAAATCAGGAAATTAAAGCTGCTATCAATATAGGGTGATCAGATAACCAAACAAATAGTACTAAGTATAAAATTGATGCGCTTTAAATAAATAGTGCACAATATGCTGCTGCGACTAAGCTTAAATCCAGGAATAAAAAATGCATACATGTGAATAAAATAAATTAATAATTATGGTGCTAATACATGTGTTAAAATTGCCAAAATAAATCTTCAAATTGGTGATGTGACGGTGAGTATAAATAAAATAATAATGACACTCTGAGTACAATGTCCAGGCAGAGATAAATAGTGGGAGAAAGTAAAAAAAAAAAAAAAAAAAAAAAAAAAATTTTAAACAGTTCCTTCCCTTAATCCAGATTGATTGACTCACTGGGTTAGATCGTTTGTACCAGGATATTTAGTTTTTCTTGCATCCCACTTCAGCAATTACACTGCTGGTGATTCGGCTCTCAGGATAAAGGTTTTATGCAAAGCAAACAAAAAAAATAGATCATTGTGCAGTGAACTTACTAGATAGTACATAAGCAAAACAGGGACAAGAGATACACTCACACACTCCCGGTCTATTAGAAGCAAAATAAGCAGATTGCAGTCAGCCGCTGTGGACGAGGTTTTCCATAGAGAAACAGCTGCTGTTAACCTTCAGATGTATTGCAGCACTGAACGTCCTAAGCTCCTCCCACGCGTTACATCACTGACACGTGACTGATGAAAAAGTCACGTGTCAGTGATGTAACGCGTGGGAGGAGCTTAGGACGTTCAGTGCTGCAATACACCTGAAGGTTAACAGCAGCTGTTTCTCTATGGGAAACCTCGTCCACAGCGGCTGACTGCAATCTGCTTATTTTGCTTCTAATACATTATAATCCTATTGTATTGTATTGTATTATATTATAACTGTATTGTCTCCCTTTTATATTGTAAAGCGCTGCGTAAACTGTTGGCGCTATATAAATCCTGAATAATAATAATAATAATAATAGACCGGGAGTGTGTGAGTGTATCTCTTGTCCCTGTTTTGCTTATGTACTATCTAGTAAGTTCACTGCACAATGATCTATTTTTTTTGTTTGCTTTGCATAAAACCTTTATCCTGAGAGCCGAATCACCAGCATTGCTGAAGTGGGATGCAAGAAAAACTAAATATCCTGGTACAAACGATCTAACCCAGTGAGTCAATCAATCTGGATTAAGGGAAGGAACTGTTTAAAATTTTTTTTTTTTTTTTTACTTTCTCCCACTATTTATCTCTGCCTGGACATTGTACTCAGAGTGTCATTATTATTTTATTTATACTCACCGTCACATCACCAATTTGAAGATTTATTTTGGCAATTTTAACACATGTATTAGCACCATAATTATTAATTTATTTTATTCACATGTATGCATTTTTTATTCCTGGATTTAAGCTTAGTCACAGCAGCATATTGTGCACTATTTATTTAAAGCGCATCAATTTTATACTTAGTAATATATGTGTACAGCCACTTTCATTTGTTATCTCATTTTTTTCTGCCATTTTTTTGTTTCTATAAAAAAAATAAAATAAATTAATGATCTTCATGAGGGTCATATTTTTGCACACAAATACATTCAGGATATATGGAAAGAGCAGCCATTTAAAGCCAATTGTACCAAAAACCTCCTGGGACTTCAAAGCATTAATCAAAGAGGCCAAATTTTTACTGAAATTGCAGGGAAATGTGAGCTATATTTTGATTATTCCTTTTACTAATTTTTATTACTGATATCAAACCAGTACAAGATAGATTCTAATTGGTTAGTACAATTATTTTTTCTTTGCATTTGGCACTGTTTTGATGAATAAGAGTACATATCACTACAACCTGTATGAATATTCTATTTTATATGTCTCCAGCCACTGTCTAGATCAGACTCTACAGTGTATTCCTTGTCCGATACCAACATACCTCATACCAACGACACCCAGTCTTACCTTGACCCAGGAGACTCCTCCTGAGGAGGAGGAGGAGGAGGAGGAGGAAGCTACAGTTGCGCCAGGAACTTATACCTGTGAGAAAGCTATGGACTTGGTTTTCCTGGTAGATGGCTCCTCAAAACTGTCCAATGCTGAATTTGAAATTGTGAAGGACTTCATTGTCAGTATCCTGGAGAAAATCCGTATCTCTCAAAAGCGTATCCGTGTTTCTGTAGTCCAGTATCATTCTGGGCGCACACCAAAATTATTTCATCTCAAAGATAAATTAAAACTTACTGACATGGTTGCTAAAGTGAAAAACATGAACTACTTTGGAAGTCCCACGGCTTCAAGTTTTGAGGCTCTTAAGTATGCTATTCACTATGTTTTTGCAGAAGCTCCAAGGGACAACGCTCCAAAAATTATTATGTTACTGTCAGCCAGCAAAAACCAAAGGAGCATAGGCAGCTTAATGAAAGCTGTACTAAAGAATAAAATCACTGTAATTCCGGTTGCCATAGGCCCTAACGCCAACATAGAAGAAGCCAAATTGATTCAAAGTAAATCAATTCACAACAAACCATTTATAGTGCCAAATGTCAAAGAGTTACCTAGCTACAAAGATGAGATCATTGATTATTTGTGTGGTTTAGTACCAGAGCCAACAAAGAAAACGCCCACACCCTCTACTCCCACCAAAAAGTCGATTGTACCTTTGACTCCTGCACCGTTACCTCCTGGTAAAGAATTATTCTTTCTAATTGAAACTTCTAACAATGTCACAAAAGAAAACTTTACTCAGACAATAAATTTCCTTGAGAAGCTGATTTGGGAAATGGATATGGGTAAAGAAGTCATATATATTACTATTATCCAGTATTCATACACAGTAACATTGGAATACAGGTTTACAGGAAGAGAAACAAAACAGGACATGATTCAGAAGATCCAACAGATTAGATACAGAAGTGGAAATGCTACCAATACAGGACAAGCATTGCAATATATAAGCAATGAGAGTTTCAGAAAAGGCTATGAAAGCTCCAGCCAAGTTCCTCGTCTTGTCTACATGATACAATCCAACCCTCCTACTGATACGATAACAAAACCTGGGAACATGACCGTTACTCCTATTATGATCGGCCAGCCTATACCAGAACTTAACATCTTTAAAAATTCCTTATACGTGGAAAAATACGATCAGCTTCTTAACATAACCAAGAAGGTGGTTAACGCTGTTGCTGAACCTCTTCCACCAACACTACCCACCACCCACAACACATCCCCAGGTACAGTCCTACGTGTCATTTTCTACTATTTTATTTGTTTATAACACTGTGGATAACATATGTGGAATTTTTTTATGAAATGTACTTTGTTTTTTAAAGCATATTTCAGCCCAAGAGCTAAAACTACACATGGCACATTTTTCCCTCCAGAAATAAGTAAACCAATGCATGTAGTAGTTAGTAGTAGACAGTCTCATTCATCTGGACTTGTTTTGTAATGTTGAAGAAGTTTCACTGTTCATCCAGCTTCCTCAGTTGTGAGTTTCAGGAATATAGCCCATCATTTATAGCCACCCAACTAAGTCACTATAATCCAACAACCATTGAATGTGTCAAGTCAGATGTTGATCATCTAAGAACAGGATGGGTGGTACGAAAGTTTGTGAAATCACCCTTTTCTGATGACATAATCCAAATCCATGGTATCACGTAGTCTGGGAGCTGGAGATAGGTGCTCGCTGTCAAAGCAAAAAACAGAAGTTTTGCCCGGATCAACCAGTAAATATTAACAGTGGTGGCCAATTTCAGCGGGTAAGTATAAACCACTCATACAGGCAAAAGCCTGGATGCAGTTCAAGTTGCCCTTTTAGACATATTGGGAAAACAGGAGAAACAGAGAATTTCTCTAAAGTGGGTCAACAAAGAACACTAATGTGAATACAAAACCAGCTTTATTAATTACCAGAAAATAAACCAATTAATAGTACAAAAGGTGAAAAATTAGCAATATGGACAGACGGTTACCACAAACCAATTAAAAATTGGACAACGTTGTCACAGGGGATATTAAAAACAACTGGGAGCCGCGGCTACACACCCACTCATACACATCATGCACACTGTGTAATGAGGTATAGTAAAAATAAGGATAGTCCTGCACAGTAGGAGTGGCGATTAGATGGAGGGTATTCCTAATAAAGACTATCCAGTTGGGCAGGAACAGTCCTATACCATTATTATTGAGGTGATGTAAATGGGTGGGTGATCTGACAAACCGATAAATCATAAAGTATGGACCATAGATGGAGCGATCTCTCAAGGATCATTGCACTCAGTGATTGTTTTTTTTTTTGTTTAATAAGTTTTTATTAAATTTTTATGAAAGAACATAATTACAAAAAGAAACAGTTATGTCACGTACTGGGTTCAGACATTAAGGGAAGCAAAGTCAATTTCAGTGCTCGGATATATACATTGAGTATCAGAAAGCCTGAGATACATTAAACAATTCTGTATATTCAGAAAGGAGGATGAGAGTCAATGTATCAGTTGGGTAGAGAAAAGACTTCTGTCATTGTAAACATAGAAATCAAAATGTAAAAACAAAATGACAAACCTTGCTTCAGTTAGGTAAGAGAGGTGTAATGAAGCGAACAGAAAGCATGAGATGCAGAAAACTTAATAATAGGAAAGAAAATGAAAAGAGAAAAGAAAGAAAAAAAAAAAAAAAAAGGGGGGGATAGTAAATAGAATAGGGGGTAAGATGGGAGGGAAGAGGGTAAGGGGGGGGTGCTGGCATACATGTGCGAGATGTTGAGTGATCAAAAGTTTTTATGACAATGTATAAGTAGTAAATTTATGAGATCTGTACAATAATATCCTTATATGAAGAGGTGGATTGAAAATTTACCCAAGGAGCCCAAGTGGCTGAGTGTTTTTCTGAAGTCCCTTTGATGTTATGGGTAATACTCTCCATGAGTTGAACTTCATCAACCCTCTGCAACCAAGTCCTAATAGGCGGAATTGTCGCTTGGCCCCAGAAGGCGGGTATTAAAGCTTTGGCTGTGTTCAAAAGGTGAGGCATGAGTGAACGCTTATATGGGCCTATGGAGGTTGCAGAGGCATGAAAAAGGACAGTCCACGGGTCCATGGGTAAATTGACCTCCGAAATCTGAGAAATCAAATTGCAGATGGCCATCCAGTAGGGGCGAATGAGTGGGCAAAACCACCAGATATGTGCATGAGTGGCTTCGTTCCCACAGTTCCTCCAGCACAATGGGGAACTGGCGGGGAACATTTGGTGAAGTCTAACGGGGGTATAATGCCACCTAGTGAGTAGTTTATAATTGACCTCTGCCATCTTAGAGGCTAGGGAGGAGGTGTGGGCCAGTTGTAAGATCCTATCCTTTAGATTGTCTGAGATGGGAGAACCCAGATCATTCTCCCATTTTACTAAAAAGGGTGGAAACTCAGGGTTTTGAAGGGCAATAATAGCTCTATAGAATAGAGAAATACTATGTAAGGGAGGGTCTTTTGGGTAGAATATTTCTTCTATTCGATTTAGATCTTGCAGACCTCGAAACGGATGAGGGAGGGAGCCTAAGAAACATTGTAATTGATAGTATCTCCATTTGTCTAGAAACGAGGCAGGTTTGGGGTCAATGATCAAATGTAATGGTTTAAGTGTATTGCCACGGAGGACGTGATGTAATAAGAGAGGTTCTCTTGGTCTCCAAGCTTGGAAGCCGGGATCTAGTAAACCTGGTAGAAAATATTTGTGATTAAGGAGAGGTGTTAAAGGAGAGTTATAACCCCATGAGAGTTTTTTATGTAGGGCGTCCCATATAGCCAGTGAGGATATAGTGAGTGTTGAGGTGGAACGGTCAAGATTCCTGCAGGGGCGGGGTATCCAAGGAATTACCGAGAGGTCAGCGCCGCTCAAAAGGTATTCAAGTTGAACCCATAATTTTGAATCGTGAGCATATTTCCAGTCGGCTATCCTAGAAAGTACAGCTGCTTGATAGTACGCCTTAAAATTAGGTAGTGCCAGTCCCCCAGACATCTTGGAGCGAAATAGTATCTCTCTAGCTATCCTGGGGTGACCATTCCTCCAAACAAAACGGGAGATCATGGTTTGCAAAATAGTGAAGAACCCCACTGGAACCCCTAGCGGGAGCATTTGGAAAAGAAAGAGTATGCGGGGCAATATGTTCATTTTAATAATATTTACTTTACCTAGCCAGGTATGAGATAGACTGGACCATTTTCGTAGATCTTCCCTAATCCTGTTAAGCAATGGAATGTAGTTATGTCGGAAAAGGGAGTGAAGGTTGGGAGTGAGATAAATACCTAGATATTTCATGTGTTTTGGTTCCCATCTAAAGGGGAAGAGAGGTTTCAGGGAAGACACCTCGGATTGGGGGAGGTTAATGTTTAAAATTTCCGATTTTGATAGGTTTATTTTGAAATTAGAGATTGACTGAAAGACGGAAAATGCTGACATTAGGTTAGGTATGGAGATGCGGGGTTGTTGAATAAAAAATAATATGTCGTCAGCATATGCTGCGTATTTATGGGAACTTTTACCAACTCGAATGCCTTGAATATTATCATTGTTCCTAATTGTCGCTAGGAAAGGTTCCAAGGTAATGGCAAAGAGGAGGGGGGACAGGGGGCATCCCTGCCTTGTACCATTATGTAGAGCAAAAGAGTCACTCAGCGTCCCGTTGATTCTGATTTGTGCTGTGGGGTTAGAGTAGAGGGATAAGATACGGTAGAACATCTTAGGACCCAGTCCGAAATGTCTCAATGTCATTCTAAGATAGTCCCAGTCCACCCTATCAAACGCTTTTTCAGCATCAGTGGAAAGGAGTAGGGTGGGCTGGGCGCTTCTCCGAACATACTGAATTAGGGAAATCGCTCTGAGGGAATTGTCTTTTGCTTCTCTATTGGGAATGAAACCTGATTGGTCTTTGGAGATCCAGTTAGGCAATAAGGGGAGTAGGCGATTTGCCATTACCTTGGCAAGTAATTTGATATCTGTATTTATTAATGAAATTGGCCTATAACTATTACAGAGGGTAGGGTCTTTATCAGGTTTAGGGATGACAGTAATGTGAGTGGAGAGGGATTCTGGGCGTAAGCCTGAGAATTGAGAAATTGAGTTTGCATAAGCTGTAAGACGGGGAAGCAGGATGTCACTGAATGTCTTGTAGTATAGAATAGTGAACCCGTCCGGGCCGGGTGCCTTTCCAGAGGGAGTGGACTTCAAAGCAGCTTGAAATTCCTCTACCGAGAAGTCTGCCTCTAATTCTTTAAAGATAGATGCAGGTAATTTAGGTAGTTTAGCTTCTTTTAAGTAGGAGAGCATGCGTCTACGTCTCTCATTCTGAGGTAAAGAAGATAAGTCATTTTTGACACTATAGAGATCTGCATAAAACTCCTTGAAGGCCTTGGCAATGTCTGGGGTTGCATGAGCGAGCTCTCCCGATTGTAGTTTAATTTTGGGGATAAAGGACTGCGTTTGTTTAGCTTTTAATGACCTAGCTAATAACCTACTTGGTTTGTTTCCCCATTCATAGTATTTTTGTGATAAGCGTTGAAATTTTCTCTTAGTGTCTAAGTTAAGAAGAGATTTTAATTCCTCTCGTTTAAGTGTGAGTGATTGGAGATGCTCATTATGGAGGGACAGTTTATGTTGCTTATCAAGAGCAGCTATTTGTTGTAGGACCTGTTCGAGTCGCTGACCATGCTCCCTTTTCAACCTAGCACCAAGTTCAATGAACCGACCTCTAATAGTGACCTTATGAGCTTCCCAAACAATGGAGGGGGAAGTATCAGAGGGTTTGTTTTCCTTGAAATATTGTGAAAGATGAGAGGACATTATGGAAACCTCGGCTTCATTGGTAAGAAGGGAGTCGTTGAGTTTCCAGTTATTAGAGCGGCGTGCTAGGGAAGGCATAGACAGCGTCATCGAAACAGGTGCATGATCCGAGATAGTTGCGGTGCCTATATAGGCAGACTGTAAGAGGGGGAGGTGAAAATGATCTAGAAATATATTGTCAATTCTGGAATATGAGTGATGTGTTGTAGAGAAGTGTGAGAAGTCTCTCTCTTTGGGATGAAGGAGGCGCCAGACATCCATAAGTTGGAGGTCCAAGAGTCTTCTTTTAACAAATTTCAGGCGTTTAAAAGAGATATTAGATCTTCCTTGGGATGTGTCTAGTGCAGGATCTAGGGACATGTTGATATCACCTGCTAATATAGTAAGACCTTTGGCAAAGTGTGATAATTTGGTTAGGATTTTTGATAAAAAGTTAGGTTGATTTTGGTTTGGGCAATAAACGTTTGCTAGAGTACATTGGGTATTACCGATGAAACCCTGGAGGAAAAGAAAGTGGCCTGAATCATCTGCTAGCATGTCAGACAAACGAAAGGATATGCTTCTGTTAAACCCAATGGCCACTCCCTTAGCTTTGTTAGTGTCAGATAGACTGTAGTACCATTGCGGAAAAAGAGGTGAGGTCAGTTTAACCGGTGTTGTATGAGTTAGATGTGTTTCCTGAAGAAAAACAATAGAACAAGCGGCTTGTTTTAGTTCACGGAATGTTTGGTGCCGTTTAGCTGCGACATTAAGACCTCTAACATTGTATGATAGAAGTTTCAATGTAGTCATTGTTACATCTAGGTAGAATACTTCAGTCTATGCTTCCATGTATGCCAGCAGGGGAGAGGGAGGGGGGGGGGAGGAGGAAGAAGAGAGAGTGAAGTGAGGAATAGAGAAAAAGAGAAGGAGGGAAGAGTGAGCTTATAGAAAAATCATATACATGAATTAAAGAACTTTTGGGAGACGTATGAATAACACGCAGAAATCTGCAGTGGTCCCATTGGGGAAAGAGAGAGCGAGCGGCCATCCAAAACCTTAAACAGGGATTGGGTAAAATAACTTTTAAGGTCGCACGCACTCGTCAACCCCAGAAGGAGGGGGGGACTGGGTTGTGTTATCGGGGAGGAGCAATATAAGAGACGTGCCCCAACAACACTCGGCCTATGTCAGATAATCAACTTGTAATTAGAAATAGAAAAAAAAAAAAATTAGTTCCAGCTAAATAAAAATAAGGTGTCATGTAGGCATAAACAAAAATCAACTTAAACCTTGAGATTCCTACTAAGCAGCATAAATTGTAGACCAATACTGATACAACAACAGACCAACATAAGAACATGAAAGAAGATCAGTGGTCCAACTAATCATAGGTCAGAGTTTACCAAAAATAGTCAGGTAAGTGTACAAAAAGTTTACGTTTGTAATCTGACTTGGCGTCAATTTGCTGTAGGAAAATAAGCATCTGTACTGGTGAATCGTGGTTGAATGAAAAAAGGATAAAGGACAAAGTTGCGCAATTTATCCATTCTTTTGTGCAGAGCCCGGGAGAGAGGAGCGACTTGCCTTTGAAGGGGTTTTTCTCCAGACTGACTCTGTAAGATTCGAGAATTTAGGAATGGAGTTCTGCCAGCCTGGGAGTTCCAAGGGTGGAAGATTAAGAGCTTGCAAAAAGGTTGTAAGTTCCTCCGGGAACCTTAGTGTGTGGGATCGGCCATTTTTTGTGGCAATCAGGCAGGCTGGGAAGCCCCATCTGTATGTGATCCCATCTGTACGCAAGAGGTCAAGAAGCGGTTTTAGAGCTCTGCGACGGTCTAAGGTGTCTTTGGAGATGTCTGGGAATATGGTGATGGTCGCCCCGTCAAAATCTATGTTAGGTAGGCCTCGCATCTTCATCATAATTGCATTTTTATCTTCGAAGTAATGCAGGCGACAGATAACGTCTCTGGGTTGGTCAGAGTTAGTGTTGCGGGGTCTCAGAGCCCGGTGTACCCGGTCAAAGCGGAGTGGTGCGGTGACAGGATTACCCATAATGGTGTTGAAAATGCCTCGTATTGATGGTTCTAGGTCGCTATCTCCAGTAGCCTCGGGTAGGCCTCTGACCCGTATGTTGTTTCTTCGATTGCGGTTCTCTAGGTCTTCGAGCTTGTATAGAGAGGCCCGTTGAGCAAATGCTAGCTGGGTAACAGTGTCCTGCAGTTCTTTAATGGCTAGAGCTTGGGTGTCTTGCCGTTGCTCCGTCTCCTCCACTCTGACTAAGATGTGGGACATGTCAGTCCTAACTGCAGTTATCTCTTTTTTAATAGATTTTTCCAGGTTGTGAAACATGCCTGCAAGTTCTTTTTTAAGACCGCTCATCAGCGTAGTCATTTCGGAGCCAGCAGGGGACCCTGGGTCATCCATGAGATCAGAGCAGTATGAAGAGGCTGGGGAGCTTCCCCTCACAGAGGCAACGTGAGATGAGGGAGAGGCGCTTAGTCTCGAGGTTCGGGCCTGAGTGCCACGTGTGTTAGACAGATATTGTTGAATAGAGCCTGCAGATATTGAATTAGACAGTGACCTTTTGCCAGATCTTTTACCTGCTGCAGAACGAGATTTAGCTGATTTGGAAGGCATAACTGGAACTGTTAGGCCGGTAGCCGTGTGGGGCACCCCTCATCTACATCTGCTCAGTGTCAGTCATATTTCCACATACTGTGGGTGCTTGTAAAGGTTTTCATGAAAAATCAAAGAGAGAGAAAAAGAATAATAAAAAAAAAAAAAAAAAATTAAAATTTTACAAGTATTGAAAGTCCCACCTCAGCTGTAGATCAAGGGGAGATCTGATAGGAGCAGAGTCTAGGTGAGTAGGTGCTTTGGATGCAATAAGCAAGTGAAGGCACAAATGTGGGTAGGGAGTATGTGGAGTACAAAGATGGCCGCCGACCTCCGTGGGTAGGCCGGAGCCTCGGACTTTCCTGACAAGCTAGGCCGGTCGGGTGAGCACCAGTAGCGCGGAGGTCTCGGGTGGCTTCTTATGGGCCAAGAAACAAAATTTCCCTCTGATGGGAGGCCGACCGAGAGGTGGATGTTGGATGGAAGAGTATCCAGGTACTCACCGCTGTGCAGAGGGTAGGATGGTCCGGAGTGGTAGGCCGCGGGATGGCGTCGGACCCCCGGAGGTCGGCGTGTCAGATGAGGGATCTCCAGGTGGAAGATACCGGGACGGAGGGATCCCGAGTGCGGACAGGGTGTCGTGCCGAAGCTTCTCGGAGGTCTCAGAGCAACGGAGAGCGGGAGGCTCCGGGTGTCAGATGGGGCCCAAGATGGCGGCGGACTGAGCTGTAGGCCCCGAACCGCCTCCAGGGGCCAAAAAGGATGGATATTCACCAGGGGTCGTAGCCGAGGGTGTCCAGATACCCCTGAGGTGTATGAAAAGCCACGATGGGTTGAGGAGGGGTAGGGATGGCTTTGGATGCGGATAGCCTAGACGGAGCAAAGGCAGTATACGTCCTCCCTGTTGAACGTCCGGACACGCCCCCCCTCAGTGATTGTTTAAACCACAGCTGATAAGTAGATTACAGACACTTCCCAGGTTGCAGCAAGCAAAATTGTAGAGTCATCTACATAGGCAGCAAGGTAAATGTCCATGGAGACAGCATTTAAGGAGACATAGAGAAAAACTGACATACGTTTTTTGAAGTGCTGAGTAGAGTGGAAGGATCTCACTAACCGCACTGTATCCGTCGTCAGACTGTAATGGTCCTTGGTGCTGGAGTCTCTCTGTGGACAGGTGCTTCTGTATGGCTCACTAGGAATGTGAGTTGGTAAGGAGCCGTCCCTCACTGTGGGGCCGCTGAAGCGCCGTTGCTGTTGTATGGTGCGTAGCTGCAGGGAAAAGCTGACATCAGCTGTTGGATCAGCTGTTGGGTCCGTGTAAGGATAGGTCAGATCAAATTGCACGCGGCTCCCAAGGACATGCTGACGTCACACCGCTGACGCGTTTCACCAGCCAATGACCGCTGGTTTCCTCAGAGCTGTATGAGTGGGTGTGTAGCCGCGGCTCCCAGTTGTTTTTAATATCCTCTGTGACAACGTTGTCCAATTTTTAATTGGTTTGTGGTAACCGTCTGTCCATATTGCTAATTTTTCACCTTTTGTACTATTAATTGGTTTATTTTCTGGTAATTAATAAAGCTGGTTTTGTATTCACATTAGTGCTCGCTGTCAAAGCAGCCATCTTCTTGCTAGCTGGGGTGTCAGGTGGCTGTGCGTCAAGTGAAGGCACCCTGTCCAACATCGCAGCCAGTGTTACAGGGCACCTAGGAAGATGGGACAAACCACTACGTGTATTTTGTTCCATCTGGCACTGAATAATATATAAAAAAAAGAGATAATAGATGTATGAAGACTTCTTAGTCCTGGCCTGCATGCTGGGCCATTTGTTTGTTGAGAGTTTTCTCAACAGGTTTTTGCATTACTTACTACACTGCACTGCGTATGTCAAGTTGCATCAAACGGGTGAGATGTGTTTTTAACCGTCAGCTGCCTGTCGAAACCAGGGAATGGCTGTGGGCCAACCCCATACACATTCTTGTGGAATGGCAAAACATATAGATATATATATATCTATATCTATATGAAGCACTCACCCCCGAAGGAGCTGCTGATATTTGATTGGGCCTGTACTCTGTGTTTACACCCCCAATGACTTGACTCAATCCCCTTGACACAGCTGTGGTGCAGTATTATTGTGAAGCTAATAGTAAGAGATAACCTCACACTACACAATATAATAACAGTATACCTTTACCATTACCTGGGTATACAATGTTCCACCTGTTAGAAAAGGAGCAACACTCCACAAAAGTTGTACTTAACCAGAACCGTACTTTACTTTAAAGTGGTATAAAAGTAATATTACAATATTTGGTCTGTCACACCAACATAGCGTGACAGCCCAATTAGTACACACAATAATTGAAACACTATTCAATCTTATATTATGTGGTCTTTGGAAGTGCGTCTCCAAGTGGGACTAGTGCCAGAATGGGAAATACCTTAATTCTGGCCACCTTCCCACTTCCAGTGCACCCTTGTGACACAATAAGACAATATTAGTAGATAAAGCACAAATGAAATCCCTAGGGAGCTCCCCCTACTTTAGAGTGTAAACTCTCTATTAATCAGAAATTAGGATGCAAGGCCCTGCAATGAAAAAGGCAGTCTTTCTTTAGTCTTCTGTCTTCTGCTAGCTATTTACGAACAATAAGTAATCCAACAGTTAAGTAAACCAGTGTTAAATAAAATGGATGTTAAGGATTGTTCTTGAAGCGTGATAGCCTGCAACTGTATCCAATGTAATTGACTTCATGTAACACAGTGCTATTAGTGCAATGAAGGGTAGGCTTGAGGCCTATTGAAACTCAGTCTCTAGTTCCTTCAATCCTCTGGTGTGGGTCCCAGCACACTGTGTCACAGATTCAGGTGTGCAAAAGTGCGTTAAGAAAAACTGTGGGCTACAGCCCTCTCACCCGACCAGTCTGTGTAGTAAGAAAGCTCTGCTCCGGTACACTTGGTTTTGCTTTCAGCCGGCCGGCGCTGTTACACCGATCCGCTCTGCAAAATGGACCGGAACCCTCCGATGGCTCTGACAGATGCTTTTGGACCCTTCTCAGTTCCGTCCCAGCGTCTCTGCAACTCTCTGATGCACCGAAGGGTCGCTGATTGTGCCGCTCCACTGTGGGTGTCGGCCGCGCTCTCTGGAACACTTCTGTACAGATCCTCCCAGGCAGGCCATGCATCCAGAAGAGACCTAAGATGGCCACGCAGAGTCCTTTTTCTAACCTACCCAGCATGCATTTCAGTACTGAGTGATGCTGGGTAAAAATCACTCAGCATTCTGGATAGGTAAGTTAAAGTGGATGTAAACCCAATGTCATCCTTTCTAAACTACTGCCATAGGGGTTATCTATAAGGATATACATGCCTCATGCATGTATCTTTACCTGTCAAATGTCTCCTCTCTGTCTGTTATGATACACAATGGAGAATTTCCTCTTTGTGGGACTTTAAAGGGCAGGAGTCTCAAAACAATACATCAATGAAGTATAAATAATAATTACATGTTTTATTTATCAAAAAGTTAAAAAAAGACATAACAATCGATAAAAGAAGAAGGAAAAACGGATGCCAAGATTTCAATTGATGGTGATACAACAATGTTACATGACAGTTTCACAAAGGTACACTTAACCCCACACAGGCTGTTCCAGCAAGAGGAGAGCTGTACAGTGGAGTCTGACGCGTTTCGAGGTTTTATCAGTGTTGAGACCTCTTCTTCAGGGGCTGATAGTGAGGTACTTTATCTGTCTAAAGACATTTTGTAAACAAAAAAATATATATAAATGAAAGGGAAGGAAAAATAAAAAACAGAAGTGAAAATAAACAACACTGTATAGACCAAACATAACACAGTATTCTATATTTACGTGACATAAACATCATAGTATTATACAAAAATAGGTTCTAACCGTGTTGTTTCTTGATCAGCATCATATAGCATCCAATTTAAAAACTTTAAAGGGATGGAGTGGTTTGCCAGTAGGGTTCAGGAACTAAAAAGCCTCTGCTGTCACAGAGGGACTGAATGTGTCCCGACCTAGAACACGACACAAAGGGCGTCCCGCCCACCAGCTAACGACACTTTGGATGTTGACAGTTATAAGGTGTTGTTGTCCACTGAGAAATAAGAATGGCGCTATTGGCCCCCGTGTGCCGAGTGGGGTATCCAGGTGTGGACCAAAACAATCCCCCAGACCTGCATTTGGCCCAGAATCCAGAACCACTATGGCACCAAAATAGATGACAAGGATTAAACAGGGGGAGAAGGGGAGAGGAGAGAATGCACAGATGGAGCTATGCAATGATACAAGAGGCATATGGCAATAGAAAACATTAGGAAAAAGGAGAGAGAACAAATGCATATCAATACTAGCCTCTACAAAAAGGAGGTATACGATCGATTAACGTTATATTTTAAGTCTATCTCCATCCATTGTCTCATACCAATCTAGTGATATTAGTCAGAATCTATCCGGACATAATCAAGGGGAACATTTTAAAGGTCGGAGAGTCCTCCGAGTCGCATAAAATACACATGGATCTACATTGGCGAATAGTTCTACAGAAAGTTGGGGGTATGCACCCCAGGGGGGACCCACTCGGATCCCCCCGAGGTGAAACCCTCTAGAAAGGGTCTATAGGTGGTAGCATCATTGAGGCCAGGTGCCTTAGTGACCTGAAGACGATAAATCCACTTCTGTTCCTTTTGTAGTAACATTTTATTCCAGTCCCCACCACGTAGTCCTGGGTGAACACGATCCAAGATCAAAAAGGATATTTTAGGAAAAATACCTGCATGAAAGTTGGAAACGTGCCTACCCAGTGGTAGGCTGGGATTACATGTTTTCATTGAGGCTATGTGACGATATGCTCGCCGCCAAAATTCCTGGTTTGTCTTGCCCACATAATAACATGCGCAATCGCACATTAGCAGGTATACCACCCCAATTGTTTTGCAATTTGCAAAATGCTTTGGTGTGTATTTTTGACCGTCAGGTAGTCTAATGTTGGGCTTGACATTCATGAATTGGCAGTAAGGACAGCCGCCACAGCGAAATGTCCCAGGGCGTTTGCATGGGTCCCGTTTGCCCGCACCGCCGCCTAGGTACTCACTGGCTACCAAATTGTCCCTAATGGATCTGGCCCGTCTGAAGGTAAAAGATGGTTTGTCCTGTACATAAGGGCCAATGGTGGGGTCTAATTTAAGGACGTTCCACAATGCTTTTAATTCTAGCATGTTGGTTGGAAAATTTTGTAACTATGCGGATTGGGTTAGTTTGGTTCTTTTTGACTTCCGCCTTGAAAATAAGCTTGTGTCTGGTTTTGGAACAGGCACGTTTGAAGGCCTTCTTCAGGCATTTTTTTGAGTATCCACGTGCCAGGAGTCTCCCCATCAGCAAGTCGGCCTCCCGTATGAAGACCTCGTTGCTGGTGCAGTTCCACCTGACACGTAGGTACTGGCTATAGGGAATTGAGTGGATCAACAGCTGTGGATGAAAACTGGTGGCATGTAAAATAGAATTGCCGGAAGTCGGTTTACGATATAGCGAGCTGGTAAGTGAACCATCAGGTTGTTTGTGGATGGCTACATCCAGGAAAGTGATATTCCATTCATGGAACGTCATGGTAAAAGTGAGGTTAAAGGGATTGTTGTTCAGTTCCTGCAAGAAACTCTGGAGATTTTCAGGGGTGCCCTCCCAGACAAAAAGAACGTTGATGTATCGACGCCACATCACCACCTTGTCCATGTATGGACGTGTGGATTCTGACTGTCTCAACATGCTCTCCCATTCCCCCAGGTACAGATTGGCATACGATGGGGCACAGGATGTCCCCATCGCAACCCCCTGTACCTGGAGGAAAAAACTGCCATTGAACGTAAAATAAGTATGATTCAAAATAAAGTCCAAGGCCTCAATCAAAAAATGTCTTTTCCCTGCGCATAGACAGCCATCGCGTGATAGTACATGCGGAATACAAGCAAGTCCCTTATCGTGGGGTATCGAACTATAAAGAGCTTCCACATCCAAGGCTACCAAAAAGGACTTGGATGGAACATGAGTGCTGTCTATAATTTGCAGAAGATGTAAAGTATCCCTAACATAACTAGGTATGTTAAGCACATATGGTCGCAAATGACCGTCTAGAAACTGGCTTAATTTCTCAGTTAAGGAACCGTTGCCCGAAATGATTGGTCGTCCCGATGGTTTGCAAATGTCCTTATGAAGTTTTGGTAAAGCATAGAATGTTGGAGTGCGAGGCAGGGAAGTCCTAACATAATCATGTTCTGATTTAGTAAGTAGACCAGCCGCGTATGATTCATCTACAAGTTTGTAAAATTTCTTACTGAACCTATCAATTTTGCTGGATGAAATTTTAGAATACCATTGTTGGTTGGATAGTATTTTGTTGCATATTGCAACATACTGATCATTGTCTAAAATGACTATGTTGCCCCCCTTATCCGCAGGTTTTATAGTAATGTTGGGATTAGAGGCTAGTGATTTAAGGTCTTTCCGTTCCATGTCGCTGAGATTGTGTTGTTTTTTGGAATTATTTTACGTTCAATGGCATTTTTTTCCTCCAGGTACAGGGGGTTGCGATGGGGACATCCTGTGCCCCATCGTATGCCAACCTGTACCTGGGGGAATGGGAGAGCATGTTGAGACAGTCAGAATCCACACGTCCATACATGGACAAGGTGGTGATGTGGCGTCGATACATCGACGACGTTCTTTTTGTCTGGGAGGGCACCCCTGAAAATCTCCAGAGTTTCTTGCAGGAACTGAACAACAATCCCTTTAACCTCACGTTTACCATGACGTTCCGTGAATGGAATATCACTTTCCTGGATGTAGCCATCCACAAACAACCTGATGGTTCCCTTACCAGCTCGCTATATCGTAAACCGACTTCCGGCAATTCTATTTTACATGCCACCAGTTTTCATCCACAGCCGTTGATCCACTCAATTCCCTATAGCCAGTACCTACGTGTCAGGTGGAACTGCACCAGCAACGAGGTCTTCATACGGGAGGCCGACTTGCTGATGGGGAGACTCCTGGCACGTGGATACTCAAAAAAATGCCTGAAGAAGGCCTTCAAACGTGCCTGTTCCAAAACCAGACACAAGCTTATTTTCAAGGCGGAAGTCAAAAAGAACCAAACTAACCCAATCCGCATAGTTACAAAATTTTCCAACCAACATGCTAGAATTAAAAGCATTGTGGAACGTTATTGGCATGTCCTTAAATTAGACCCCACCATTGGCCCTTATGTACAGGACAAACCATCTTTTACCTTCAGACGGGCCAGATCCATTAGGGACAATTTGGTAGCCAGTGAGTACCTAGGCGGCGGTGCGGGCAAACGGGACCCATGCAAACGCCCTGGGACATTTCGCTGTGGCGGCTGTCCTTACTGCCAATTCATGAATGTCAAGCCCAACATTAGACTACCTGACGGTCAAAAATACACACCAAAGCATTTTGCAAATTGCAAAACAATTGAGGTGGTATACCTGCTAATGTGCAATTGCGCATGTTATTATGTGGGCAAGACAAACCAGGATTTTTGGCGGCGAGCATATCGTCACATAGCCTCCCACTGGGTAGACACGTTTCCAACTTTCATGCGGGTATTTTTCCTAAAGTATCCTTCTTGATCTTGGATCGTGTTCACCCAGGACTACGTGGTGGGGACTGGAATAAAACATTACTACAAAAGGAACAGAAGTGGATTTATCATCTTCAGGCCACTAAGGCACCTGGCCTCAATGATGCTACAACCTATAGACCCTTTCTAGAGGGTTTCACCTCGGGGGGATCTGAGTGGGACCCTCCTGGGGTGCATACCCTCCACTTTCTGTAAAACTATTCGCCAGTGTAGATCCATGTGTATTTTATGCGACTTGGAGGACTCTCCGACCTTTAAAATGTTCCCCTTGATTATGTCCGGATAGATTCTGACTAATATCACTAGATTGGTATGAGACAATGGATGGAGATAGACTTAAAATGTTATAACGTTAATCGATCGTATACCTCCTTTTTGTAGAGGCTAGTATTGATATGCATTTGCTCTCTCTCCTTTTTCCTAATGTTTTCTATTGCCATATGCCTCTTGTATCATTGCATAGCTCCATCTGTGCATTCTCTCCTCTCCCCTTCTCCCCCTGTTTAATCCTTGTCATCTGTTTTGGTGCCATAGTGGTTCTGGACTCTGGGCCGATGCAGGTCTGGGGGATTGTTTTGGTCCACACCTGGATACCCCACTCGGCGCACGGGGGCCAATAGCGCCATTCTTATTTGGCAGCGTTTGGCCTCCCCTTCTTGATCGCCCATGGCCGAGATATGTTTATCTCGTTACCATGGCGATCGGCGCACCGCGGGCCCCTGACGCGGACGTCAGCTCCCTCCCGGCACGGGTCCTATTGTTCCAGGATGTGACGTTTTCCTTCCCTGGGCTGGTACTCGTGTGTGGGGTTTTGGGGGCTGGCCTGCGCGCCGGGGAGTCGGAGGGCGGCCCCGCCCACCGGCGATGACGATGCCTCCAGTCAGCTGTTAGACATCTGCTCTCAATGAGCAGCACTACTTAAGTTACAAGTGAAGACGCCTCACTCCATGATGGAGTGGGCGTTGGATGGGATGTTGCAGTCATCCAAGCTGTTAGAGGTAAGCCATAGCGTTCCCCCCCACATATTACATGGATAACAACGATCCTTGAAGCCCAGCATGTATTTTACTTGCAAAGCACAAGGATATCGCTTAATGCATAAGGAGGATTCTCCACATGCTGATCAATAGTTATCTTTAGTCTTGTTTGTTATGCTTAATTTAGCTTGCTTCCAGAGCCCATACTCATTATCTAGGTTTTCTCTTTGATTATAGCCACTGACTGCAGAGGCTTCTTTGGTGCCTTCTCTTTGGTGCTATAGACCAGACAGCACCCTTTGAGACACCCTCATTTTAGCTTGTCACTGGGGCAAACTACCCTATACATGTATTAACAGGTATGTATTAACTATGCACATTTACATTCCTGTGAATATTTAGCAGGTGTATGTCCAATAAGACACCACTCTGCTTGCTTCTCCTTCTTCTTCTTCTTTGTATGGGACACATTTTTCCACCATATATATTTCCTTTTTTCAGTGGACAACAACACCTTATAACTGTCAACATCCAAAGTGTTGTTAGCTGGTGGATGGGACGCCCTTTGTGTCGTGTCCTAGGTCGGGACACATTCAGTCCCTCAGTGACAGCAGAGGCTTTTTAGTTCCTGAACCCTACTGGCAAACCACTACATCCCTTTAAAGTTTTTAAATTGGATGCTATATGATGCTGATCAAGAAACAACATGGTTAGAACCTCTTTTTGTATAATACTATGATGTTTATGTCATGTAAATATAGAATACTGTGTTATGTTTGGTCCATACGGTGTTTATTTTGCATTTTGCTTTTTGGTCTTCACTTCTGTTTTTTATTTTTCCTTCTCTTTCATTTATATATATTTTTTTGTTTACAAAATGTCTTTAGACAGATAAAGTACCTCACTATCAGCCCCTGAAGAAGAGGTCTCAACACTGATAAAACCTCGAAACGCGTTGGGCTCCACTGTACAGCTCTCCTCTTGCTAGAACAGCCTGTGTGGGGTTAAGTGTACCTTTGTGAAACTGTCATGTAACATTGTTGTATCACCATCAATTGAAATCTTGGCATCCGTTTTTCCTTCTTTTATCGATTGTTATGTCTTTTTTTAACTTTTTGATAAATAAAACATGTAATTATTATTTATACTTCGTTGATGTATTGTTTTGAGACTCCTGCCCTTTAAAGTCCCACAAAGAGGAAATTCTCCATTGTGTATCCATATAGGGATGTGGGTAAGGTGTCTCTTTCCACTAAGTCCCGATCATTACTCTATGCTCTGTCTGTTATGAGAGCCGAAAAACTGCATATTCTGTGGGTGGGTCTGTTGTCTGGAGCTCGGTGGGTGGAGTCGTGATGTCAGTAGACTCCCCGCCCACCTCTACCCTCCCCTGTGTATTTCTAACACTGAACTTCTGCTATGATCTTTAACATCCAGTGAAAAGACAGGAAAGTAACCACATGACTTCAGCATGCCAAATCATGCTGAGGTGTGGAACAGCCAATCCTTGCAGAGCTGCTGAAGAAAGGAGTGGGGGAGGGAAATAAAAAATACTGAATGTATCTTAGGCTGTCACTCACAGCAAGGGGGAGTATTTGACAAAGTTTTTCTCACTTTGTCAGGATTCTTCTCACTGAACAATAAAAGAGGATTGCTCAGAGATGGATTAACTCTGTGTGGCAAGACTGGGCTCAAATGATAGGAAATCTTATACTCTACAGTATGATAAAAAAAAAAAAAAAATTTCGGGTTTACATCCACTTTAACGTGAAAAACTAACAATAGTCACGTCCTATATAGAATAAAATAAAATCAAGTCCATTCACCAATTTGACCACTAGATGGTGCCACACACTAAAATGTAATACTGGTCATAATTTAACATAGCATTATATCAGTAGGCAAAAATGTGGGCGCTACATACTCCCCCTGCTTTAATTATTTGGTCCCTAAAGATGTTCAAAATTTTAGTCCTATTGCACATTTTTGCCTCTAGGCGATTGCGATAGGACTGACAGAGGAGCCTCCCACCAATTCTCATATGATAGGGAGCTGTTCTGTGCACACACAGTTGACACTATAGGGTCTGGTACAGATGTGTCAAGGGGTGAGATGAGGTTATCTATTTCTGAACTAACTGTAGAAGGACTAAGCACTTCAGTATTTCTCTTACTGATCACTTGAGTCACATCAGAGCATTCGCCCAGTGTATCATATGTCAGTCTTTTTGGAGGGCGAATGTCTCTCTTTGTTCTCTGTGTTTTTGGCGTGGCCACCACTTCTGGACAAACATTCCTTTCCTCCATTTCAATCTCTTGCATCTCAAGGCCAGTAGGGAGCAAGTTTTCCTCAGAGTGCCCAGACATTGGTACAAATTCTGGCGCTTCAGGTCTAAGAGTCCCACTAGCTCCACTTCTTGTTGGAGGTGAAACACTCACTTCAGCTTCTGATGTTTCAGATGGCCATAGCCAACTTATTTCCATCTCTTCTCCCTCTTCAGCTTCTGGTGCTTCAGGCTGAGATCTAGTTACTGGTCGATGCACCGCAGTAGATGTAGAAGGCAGGTCTTATTCTAGATTTATCCTGACTGCTTCTGTGAGAGGTAAGAGGTGGTTCCTATGCCAGGTCTTTACTGGTCCAGTATTCCCTTCCGGCCTAATCTCATAAACTGGGAGTCCTGCTAGTTGTCTACATACCACATATGGCTGTGACCTCCAGCGATCAGCCAATTTGTACTTGCCTAGGATGCCCAGATTTCTTAGTAGGACTCGGTCACCAGGTTGTAGATCCTGAACTTGTACTTTTAAGTTCCTTTTGTTCCTACTCCCTCTAGTGTCGGATGTGGCCTGGGCCTTCTCATAGGCTTCAAACTTCTCCTCAGTCTATCCACATACACTCGATGAGAGGTCTCTGAAGTGTGGTCCAAGGAAGTTCTCTTCTTTTTTTGGTCTGCTCCAGGCCACCTGTTGATTGCAGATGGACAAGTGAGCGCTTCCCCCCCTCTATCAGGTGGATAACTTGGACTGCGCCAGGCTGGAGACGCTGAACACAGCAACAAGGCTGGACGGCTGCGCTTCAAGATCCCTGCAGAGGGTTAGATCTGCCCGCTTGAAAGACCTTGCTATAAGGGAGGTCCACCGTTTGCGGTAAGGGTTCATTTTTAATATTTTTTCTGGAGTCATCTCAGCAAGAGTTACATCTGTATGCCCTGTTTCTTTTCCCACATTTATGTGGGTTACGGTGGGATGGAATATGGATATGTCTCCTTACCTGCATGAAGTTGTCCTGGATTTGCTTTTTTGAACGTTTTCCTGATTTTGGTTCTTTGTGCTAAGTTTATGGACTTATATCACTTTTATATATACACTGCTTTTGATGTCTCAATATTGAGATAGTTTATTCGGTCCAGTGTTTGTTTGAGGTGATCAATCATTTAACATCTGATACATCTGCACCATCTTATATAATTATTTATCACTTCATTTAGTTTTTTGACATATTTTTGATTCCACCACTATACCACATTTTTTGATTTATTAATGTCACCATATAAAGCTGTGAGCGAACTTATTTTTTGATTTTCTAGATTTATCCTGACTGCTTCTGTGAGAGGTAAGAGGTGGTTCCTATGCCAGGTCTTTACTGGTCCAGTATTCCCTTCCGGCCTAATCTCATAAACTGGGAGTCCTGGTAGTTGTCTACATACCACATATGGCTGTGACCTCCAGCGATCAGCCAATTTGTACTTGCTTGGGATGCCCAGATTTCTTAGTAGGACTCGGTCACCAGGTTGTAGATCCTGAACTTGTACTTTTAAGTTCCTTTTGTTCCTACTCCCTCTAGTGTCTGATGTGGCTTGGGCCTTCTCATAGGCTTCAAACTCCTCCTCAGTCTATCCACATACACTCGATGAGAGGTCTCTGAAGTGTGGTCCAAGGAAGTTCCAAAGGCTAAGTCTATCGGTAGCCTGGTCTCTCGCCCAAACATTAACCGGTAAGGTGAATAGCCTGTAGTATCACTCTTGGTACTATTGTAGGCATGCACCAAGGCAGTGATGTGCTTGCTCCAATGTGGTTTCTGTTCAGAGGTCAAAGTCCCCAGCATGTTGAGAAGCGTTCTGTTAAACCTCTCAGGTTGAGGGTCTCCTTGCGGGTGAAAGGGAGTAGTCCTGGACTTCTGGACACCTAGGAGATCCAACAGTCTTTTGATCAAAGTACTTTCAAAATCCCTCCCTTGGTCTGAATAGATCCGTTGAGGTAAACCATAATGGACGAAGAACTTTTCCACCAAAATCTTCGCCACCGTGGCTGCTTGTTGATCGATCTTTGGTGGGAAATGCTTGAGCATAACGGGTAAAGTGATCGGTGACTATTAAAATGTTTCCTTGACCACTCAGGTCAGACTCTAAACACAAAAAGTCTATGCAGACTAGATCCATTGGCCCTTGGCTTTCTAAGTGGCCCATTGGAGCAGCTCGCTGGGGTAAGGTCTTCTTCTCTATGCACCTGAGGCAGGAATGACAATAGCTCTCCACTTCGGTCCTCAGGTAGAGCCAATAGAACCTGTCCCTTATTAGCTGGAGAGTTCTTTCTGATTCCAGATGGTCATGGTGATCATGCAAGGCAATCAGTACTTTTTCTCTGTGTTTCTTTGGCAGAAACAATTGCCACTTCTCTTCAGGATTTTCAGAGGGGCCCCTTCGGTAGACCACCCCTTGTTGCAGCTGCAACCGATCCCACTCTTTGTGTAGTAAGCGAGCTTCTTTCTGAGTGCTCTTGAGAAGTAAGTCAGGGTGTTGACTCTCTAAAGACTTCAATGCCAGGCTGCAGAGTGGATCTTCCTGTTGGTCTCTCCGAAGGTCTTTCCTAGTTAACTTGGGTAAACCCTCCTCTGTAAGCTGAGCAACATTACAGTAGCATTAAGGCACTCCTGCAACTGACATTCCGACCTCTTCAGCCCTGGCTCCTCCTTTCCCTTGTTGTTCCACCCCTTCGCAGAGAGCTCTTACTCCTTCAGGGGTGAGTTGGGTCCACTCCTCTGGGTGACCCTGAGAACAGTGAGGTCTTCTCGACAATGCATCTGCATCTCTGTTACCAGCTCCTGGTCTGTACTTCAATCTCAAAGTGAATGCTGAGAGGGCAGCCAACCACCTGTTACCGGTGGCATCCAGCTTTGCGGTGGTAAGCAACTATGTAAGGGGGTTGTTGTCCGTCTTGACCACGAACTCCGCCATACAGATAGTCTTTCAGCTTGTCCACCACAGCCCACTTCAAGGCCAGAAATTCAAATTTGTGAGTGGGGTAGTTCCTTTCAGTAGGGATTAAACTTCGACTCACATAGGCAATAGGCCTTAGATGTCCATCGTGTTCTTGGTAGAGCACTCCACCTAGCCCGTCTCGGCTGGCATCCACATGCAGTTTGTAGGGTTTGGTAGGGTCTGCATAAGCCAAGTCTCGGCTGGCATCCACATGCAGTTTGTAGGGTTTGGTAGGGTCTGCATAAGCCAAGACCGGAGCAGTGGTAAGACTCCATTTCAGCTGTCTGAAGGTTCTCCATTTCAGCTGTCTGAAGGTTTCTTCACATTGCTGGGTCCACTGGTCTTGAATGGACTCTTTCTTCTTCCTGGGTCCCTCTTTCGGTTTACCAGATTTATCTGAGTCTGGGCCAGCTTCCTCTTGGTTCTTCAATAGCTCAGTAAGTGGGTGAGCTATCTTGGCAAACCCTTCTACAAACCTCCGATAGTATGAACAAAAGCCCAAGAAGGATCTAAGCTCAGTCACATTTGTGGGTCTGGACCAAGAGGTGACGGCTTCTAGCTTCTTGGGGTCTGTTGCCACTCCTTCTGCAGACACAATGTGTCCTAGGTAGTTTACTGAAGGTTGGTAGAACTGGCACTTTTCCATTGAGAACTTCAGGCCTTCATCATGGAGTCTCTTCAGGACTTTCTCCAGGCGCTCTTCTAGTGTTCGGCCAAACACTGTGATATCATCCAAGTATACCAGCACTTCAATCAAGTTCATGTCACCCACAGTCTTCTCCATCAATCTCTGGAAAGTTGCCGGGGCCCCAGACAGGCCTTGTGGCATGCGATTGAACTCAAAGAATCCTACAGGGGTAATGAAAGCGGTCTTCTCCCTATCTTCAGGGCACATGGGGATCTGGTAATATCCACTTTTTACATCAAGTACGCTGAACCACTTCACCCCTGACAGACTCTGTAAAGCATCTTCTATCCGAGGTGTGGTGTAGTGGTCAGGAACGGTCCTTCGGTTCGGTGTCCAGTAGTCTATGAAAAAGAAAAAAAGGGGAAAAAAACTGCTCTAAGGAAAATTGGGATAATGTACCTAAACACAATCGTGCTGGTGATTGCTGAATCTGAATTAATAAAAGCAGTGATTCTTCTGCACAACAAAATACAGTGTTGGATATGGAAAAATAATAGAGTCGCGCTAAGATATTAACAAAATGGTGTGTACATCCATAATATTGCCAATGAACCATGCGCATGTACCATGTAACTTAAAACAAATGAGCAAGTTATAACGTGACACCAAAACTAAAAACAAATATGAAAATCAATAAATGGTGATAAAATGAAAAAATATAAAAAATATATATTGCATATAGTGATATGTCCAAAACCTTGAAATGGCCCCACACCGTGAACCAATAATATTAGTGAAATACAAAAAATATTGGAAAAGTCCATCCAAATATGAACTGTATGTAGTCTTCAATAACATGAAAAATCTTGTGCTCAATCCACCACCAATGATAGAGATTAGCCGCTTACCAGGACCTCATGATCCCCCACTACAGAGGATCAGGGGAAGCCTGTATGGAAAAGCCCTCCGGAGTTTGACAAGTGGACCCAGACCCTGGAATCCTTGGTGGTAGTGAAAGACCCAAAGACCCCAAATGGAGCTAATATGCCTCAGATCCCATCATTACCTCCCCAGCTCATGGGTAGCGAGTATGGCATGTAAAGATAAGAGAAGCTCCAATAGTGTAAAACCTTCGATTTATTAAGATAAAAAGGAACATATATTGCACTCACATATGTATAGCAGAAATAAGCGCCTGTGATGTCTGGTGCTCCGGCCGGTGAACTGTAGTCTATACACAACCGTAATGACCCATTCTTCTTTCTCACTACCACTATTGATGAAGCATATGGACTCTGAGACTCTCTGATAATCCCTGTCTCCTTCAGCTCAGCCAGCTGTTCTCTCAGGTCTTCCAGATTTCCCAGTGGAATCTGTCTGACCCTCTCTCAGAAAGGTTTGTCTTCTTCCAACCGAATTTTATGGGCGGCAAGCCCCACATCAAATTCACTTTTTGAAAAGGCAGTTCTCCATCTCAGGAGCTGATTCTTCGCTCTCTCCATCCAGGCAGTTGTAAGAGGGGTTTTCTTTGGGTAGAACTCTTCCAGAGGAATCTCTCCGTCTTGTTCTACCACGACACCACACGGTGAGACCGGGCTTGCTTGGCTGACCTGTCCCAACAGCACTCTGGCAGGCACCTTCACGGGCCAGGCTGTTGTATTACGAACACTGACTGAGATTCTTCGTTTACTTCTCTTCAGTGCCTTGGTTGACAACATTTCAGGAATAACTTCCAGGCCCTTATCTTCTTTGTGCCTGTCTGTCTCAAGAACGATGAAAGGACCGGGCTGTCTCCAACTCAGCTTAATAGAGGCTTTTAGGCAGACTACCTCACCCGGTTGTACCAGATTTTCACTCTTGTCTAGACACCAAGTTTTTCCCACTCCTTCTGGTGGGGCCTTCTGTTCCTGCACAAGATCCTGTGTTAGCATGGGGTGCACCCCCTTGGCTGGGGTGTTTATCTCCTGCACAAGTGGTGTTAGAAGTCTTCTTACCAGATCAGTGTTGGTCCCAATAATGAGGGAACTTCTATCAGCCCCTGGATGGCGAGGACACACCACTGCCTAGGTATCAAAGGTCTCGGCCTTTCCTGCCACACTCAGGTCGAAGGTAAGCTTGATGGGTAGGTATCCATCATAGGGGAAGTTCTTTGTGCCTAGACCCCATATCTCCAGCTCTTCCAGCTTTTGCAATGGCAGGTGTTTGAGATATTTCTCGTAGAAGTCTCTATATAACAGAGTCACTTGAGCTCCAGTATCCAACAGGGATTTAGTGTAAATTTCCTCTACTTGGATGGGGACAATCGGGGAAGGTCCCACTAGCTTGGGATGAAATCCATTTGCTTTGGCACGTTTGCCCCGTTTGGTGGCTTGTACTTTCACGCTTTGCTTACGTGGAGCTTCCTTTCTCTGTTTCAGCTTAGCTGTGGCCGTTGGGGCCTGGTGTGTACAGGTGGGTTTGGAGTTGACTGCTGTGACAGGGTGCCCAGTTAACTCCTTCACTGGGGCCCTTTGAAGTTTTCCGCCAGCTTTTGTTGCTCGGCTTCAAGTTGGGCTTGGACATACCCGATGGTAATGCCCCACTCCTCCACATTTAAAGCAGACCTTCTTCTTTACCGGTTTCATGGTTCGATTAGTGGTAGTACCCGCCAGGGTCTTGAGGATCTATACTTCTTCCTCACGTGGCATAACCAGTTTTGCAGTCAATAGAGCCATCATTTCCAACATCTCCTTCTGCATTTGGAGCAGCTTCTCCAGTCCAGACTCACATGTTGGCAGATGTTGTGTAGGTGGAGACCAATGTGTTTGGTCAGTGCTCACCATCTAAACACTGGGTTCTCGAGTGCCTTGTAGCCCATCTAACTGGTGTCCTTTGGTCCTAGTTATGCTGGTGGATTGGGTCTTTCTTTGTTTCTTTATAGAGAGTGAAAATGCTGCGCTAAACCCAAAGCAAAAACAAAAACAAAAGGAGCTAGCACACAATCAAACCAAGTTCAATAAGGCAAAACAGTGAAAAAGTGCAGCGCTACAATATTGAACATGTGAGAGTAAAACATATAAGGTGAACACCTTTGCAGATGTAAAAAAATATCAAATATTGATAAAATATCTTATGTGAACACTGGTTGCAGATGTAAGAAATATCAAAAATCAAATGTTAATGAAATATCTTATGTGAAATATGGAACAGCAAAAGAAGTATATGAAAGAGTCCATATGGAGAGTAATGTCTCTAAAAATAAAATTATGAAAAATTGAGCATCAAAAAATGTCCTATGTAAATATGGAACAGCAAAATGAAAAACAGTGAAAAAAGAAGTTCATGTAAAAATAATGGAGGAATATCTCTTCAAATTGGAAGATCCCGATGAACGTCTAGAGACGTACAAGTATTCAGTAGGAATGAGAGGGTACCCTTACCAGATCCGTAGGACGCACGTACCATATGGCAGTATGTCAGAAAGGCATAGGGAGATTCTCCCATAGTATACAGACCAGATGGTGTCTCCCGTGGTGTCCAAACCAGGTGGTGTCTTGTAGGCCATAAACCCAAACCGATGATGGTAGGCACGAACAGGAGTGGAACGACTATCCCTCAAGTTCCCGGTTTCCAAGGAGTGATGGTTCAGCATGGAAGAGAAAAAAGGGGGCTCCACATGGTGTAGGTCAAAACAAATGGGATTTTATTGGAACAAATCACCATACAAGGATAAAAGTGATCACTAAAAAATAAAAATGGCAATGTGGGCTAGCATTTTTTTAGCTTCCCACATTGCCATTTAAATTTTTTAAAATTTTTTAGTGATCTTTATTGGAACAAATCACCATACAAGGATAAAAGTGATCACTTGGTCTTGCTTTCAGCCGTCCGTTACACCGCTCCGCTCTACAAAATGGACCGGAACCCTCCGATGGCTCTGACAGATGCTTTTGGATCCTTCTCAGTTCCGTCCCAGCGTCTCTGCAACTCTCTGATGGACCGCAGGGTCGCTGATTGTCCCTCCGCTACACCTCCTCTGTGGGTGTAGGCCACGCTCTCTGGAACACTTCTGCACAGATCCTCCCAGGCAGGCCATGCATCTAGAAGAGACCTAAGATGGCCGCGCGGAGTCCTTTTATAACCTACCCAGCATGCATTTCATTACTGATTGATGCTGGGTAAAAATCACTCAGCATTCTGGGTATGTAAGTTAATGTGAAAAAGTGATTACACCCCTCACATTTTTTAAAATATTTTGTTACATCTTTTCATGTGAGAACACTGAAGAAATGACACTTTGCTACAATGTAAAGTGGTGAGTGTACAGCTTGTATAAAAGTGTAAATTTGCTGTCCCCTCAAAATAACTCAACACACAGCTATTAATGTCTAAACCGCTGGCAACAAACGTGAGTACACCCCTAAGTGAAAATGTTAAAATTGGGCCCAAAGTGTCAATATTTTGGGTGGCCACCATTATTTTCCAGCACTGCCTTAACACTCTTGGGCATGGAGTTCCCCCAGAGCTTCACAGGTTGCCACTGGAGTCCTCTTCCACTCCTCCATGACGACATCACGGAGCTGGTGGATGTTAGAGACCTTGCGCTCCAACACCTTCCCTTTGAGGATGCCCCACAGATGCTCAATGGGGTTAAGGTCTGGAGACATGCTTGGCCAGTCCATTACCTTTACCCTCAGTTTCTTTAGCAAGGCAGCGGTTGTCTTGGAGGTGTGTTTAGTGGCGTTATCATGTTGGAATACTGCGGCCAGGGCTCGAGTCCTGCAGGAATGCATGGGAACGTCGTTCCTGTACTTTTTCTACAACAGGAATGACGTTCTATTTTTTGCTGTGGCTGCAGCAGGACAAACCCAAAAGGCTCAGGTGCAGAGTCCTCCCCTCCCTCCTCCTCTTGTGTAAAATATGATGTCCCTGTCAGTGGCGGAGTGTAGCATGTGTAGTACTGCAGCAAGGGTTAATAGATCATTGGGCACTCGCCGAGCTCACACTGTTCACCGCTGGATTGTCGGGCTCGGACTGACTGACACGGTTCTATACCGCTAGGCAGCATTGAACACAGCGGGAGCAGCACCTGTAGTCCCGCCCACCCCACCAGGCAGCACTGAGCACAGCGGGATCGGCACCCGTAGTCCCGCCCACCACTCTCTAGTGTTCAATGCTGCCTGGCAGTATAGATTCGTGTCAGTCAGTCCGAGCCGACAATCCGTCGGAGAACAGTGTGAGCTTGGCGAGTGCCCAATGATCTGTTAACCCTTGCTGCAGTACTACACACGCTACACTCCGCCACTGAGAAGGACATCATATGTTTAGATTTTTGTAAATTTCCATTGGCTTGCAGCGCTTCCCACCTTGGGCTTGGGGGGGGGGCTGCAATGATGGGCACAGTAAGGCTGAAATGATGGGCACAGTAAGGCTGCAATGATGGGCACAGTGAGGCTGCAATGGTGGGTTCAGTAAGACTGCAATGATGGGCACGGTGAGGCTGCATTGATGGGCACAGTTAGGCTGCATTGATGGGCACAGTGAGGCTGCAATGATGGGCACAGTGAGGCTGCAATGATGGGCACAGGAGAGTCTGCATTTCATGGGCACAGTGAGTCTGCAATGATGGGCACAGTGAGGCTGTATTGATGGGCACAGTGAGGCTGCAATGATGGGCACGGTGAGACTGCAATGATGGGCACAGTGAGGCTGCATTGATGGGCACAGTGAGGCTGCATTGATGGGCACGGTGAGGCTGAAATAATGGGCACGGTGAAGCTGCAATGATGGGTACAGTGAGGCTGCATTGATGGGCACAGTGAGGCTGCAATGATGGGCACAGGTGAGTCTGCATTTCATAAGCACAGTGAGGCTGCAATGATGGACACAGTGAGTCTGCATTGATGGGCGCAGGTGAGTCTGCATTTCATGGGCACAGTAAGGCTGCAATGATGGGCACAGTGAGGCTGAAATGATGGGCACAGTGAGGCTGCAATGATGGGCACAGGTGAGTCTGCATTTCATGGGCACAGTGAGGCTGCAATGATGGGCTCGGTGAAGCTACAATGATGGGCACAGTGAGGCTGCATTGATGGGCACAGTGAGGCTGCAATGATGGGCACAGTGAGACTGCAATGATGGGCACAGGTGAGTCTGCATTTCCCCTCCCTTCAGGGACTGGGCCTCAGGCAGGGGTCAAGTCCTGCATTGATGAGGCTGCATTGATGGGCACAGTAAGGCTGCAATTATGGACACAGTGAGTCTGCATTGATGGGCACAGTGAGGCTGTAATGATTGGCACAGTGAGTCTGCACTGATGGGCACAGGTGAGTCTGAATTGCATGGGCACAGAGATCCAGTGACCAGTATGAGAGAGTGAGAGCGATAACACCAAACTTAACACACCTACTCCCCATTCACACCTGAGACCTTGTAACACTAACGAGTCACATGACACCGGGGAGGGAAAATGGCTAATTGGGCCCAATTTGGACATTTTCACTTAGGGGTGTACTCACTTTTGTTGCCAGCGATTTAGACATTAATGAGTTATTTTGAGGGGACAGCAAATTTACACTGTTATACAAGCTGTACACTCACTACTTTACATTGTAGCAAAGTGTAATTTCTTCAATGTTGTCACAAAGATATAATAAAATATTTACAAAAATGTGAGGGGTGTACTCACTTTTGTGAGATACTGTACATATCTTAATGGGAGGCCATAGTTCTACTTTAAATACAGTGCGACCCGGAGAAGAGAAAATAGATGTAGGGTTGGCATGACTAAGGGAGGAACAGGTCTGAGAAGGGTTAAAGAACTATGTAGTTAGTGAGGTAGGGGCGTAGCTTACCTGATTGGTGGCTTAGGGGTCAGATGGTCAGGGTGGAGCCGCAAGGGCTGATGGGTAATCATTCTGGAAAGTTCTGTTAATGTGAAGAGTTTCCCTCCCTCCCACCCTGGATTATGGGTTTAGGGTGTGTTCTGGGTGGGGGACAATTTTGGTGTTTCATGTTTTTTCTAAAAAAAAATAAAAAAAAATTTGTTTGTTTCTAATATTTTGCACTTTTGTCGCAGCAGCTTGCGGGTCAGGGGGTCTTTGGGGGGTCAAGGAATAACCAGATTGTTAGAGAATTGGGGGCCCATCTAGGGTATGGCGCCCTCACCTGGTTGGTTGTTGGTGGTTCTCCCAGGAGCTAGGTCCCCTGGGGGAAAGTCAAAATGTGGAAGTCGCAAGCTTCGAGCCGGATGGGGCGCGGCTGAGGACATGGTCAATAATAGTCAAAAATGTGCTTTAAAGCGGGGATTCACACAAAAATGGAACCTCCGCTTTTCGGAACCCTCCCGCCCTCTGGTGTTACATTTGGCACCTTTCAGGGGGAGGGGGGTGCAGATACCTGTATATTACAGGTATTTGCACCCACTTCCGGGCATAGATATCCGCAGAATCTGCGGGTATCTACACCACTTCCCCCCCCCCCCCCCCGCTGTCTGCTGGGAAACACACGGGTCCCAGAGACAACAGGGACCATCCGTATTGCGCATCGCGACTCGCGCATGCGCAGTAGGGAACTGGGAAGTGAAGCCACAAGGCTTCACTTCCCGATTTCCTTACCAAAGATGGTGGCGGCAGCACCCGAGAGCCGAACGACAGATTGGCTTTGGGTGACGACATTGCCTGGACAGGTATGTGTCCATATTTTAAAAGTCGGCAGCTGCAGTATTTGTAGCTGCTGACTTTTAAAAAAAAAAAAATGTCAGCGGAACTCCACTTTAAAGACACCCAAAGACCCCTTCCTGGTGTTTAAAATTGTTTTGTTTCTGTTATTTATTCATTTGTTAATAAATGGGCTGCTGTGGCCGTTTAAACCTACGTCACGCAGTGTTGTGTCTTTTATTATAAGTTCAAGGACCGTAAGTTGACGAATCCTATAGTCTTGTCCATTATGCTTTGTTTTAAAATATGTGCTCAAATGTTTCCATTTTTCTTTTTTTTTGCTGTTCTAGTACCATGTATGAGACCCATGGATGTGATATTCTTACTGGATGGCAGCATTAACATCATGAAATCAGAGTTTGAACTCATGAAAACCTTTGTCAAGAACTTTATTTACAAGGCACATATTGGTAAGACTGGCATTAGCATTAACATTAAATTTAAATATAAAATAAAATGTTGTAGTACCTACGTGTGTGTGTGTGTGTGTGTGTGTGTGTGTGTATATATATATAGTGTTGTCTCGCAAAACAAGCAGGATTCAAGCCTCTGCGGTGTGCAGTACCACATTTGGCCAGAGGTGTCGGGGGGCCGGTGACACTCGGAGCCATTCAGAGCCGCCCGGAAATATTCGGAAATACTCCGATCCCGAGTGTTTCCGAGGGTTTCCAAGTGCATCTGAGCGGTCTCTTGAGTATTTCCGAGTCTCTCCGGCGCCCCCCCCCACCTCTGACCACATGCGGTATTGCATGCAATAGAAGTCAATGTGGAACAAATTTTCTATGGGGAAACTCTTTGATATGCGAGTGCTTTGGATTACAATGCAATTGTGCTCGTAATCCAAGGTTCCACTGTGTATATATATATATATATATATATACACATACAGGACAGGGTTCAGTATTGTTGGAGCTTGTTCCGCCACCACGCCTCCAAAATGCTAGCAGTGATTCTGCCACAGCTCTCTCCTCCACTTCTTCTTCCTCTATGGCCTCTTCTGCAGATTTGTTCTCTGAACCAGCGGTGCTCCATAAGCATTCAAGGGGCTACGCAAGCAAGTCCATCAAGTCCAACCTATGTGTGTGGTTATATGTCAGTATTACATTGTATATATGTTGCTGTCGTTCAGGTGCTTATCTAATAGTTTATTGAAACTATTGATGCCCCCCCGCTGAGACCACCGCCTGTGGAAGGGAATTCCACATCCTTGCCGCTCTTACAGTAAAGAACCCTCTATGTAGTTTAAGGTTAAACCACTGCTTAGGGGACAGGAGACACACTGGGGCAGAGATTCTGTCAGCTCTGCAGCGGCAGACTCAGAGGTGGTTGACGCCACGCCAGCTTCAGCCAGGTATGCGACAATGGCACAAATCTTCTCTCCGCCCTCCGACAGGGACACTTGACCCATTTTCCATGTTTGGCACAGATCCTGTATTTGGTGGTGCAGCGGTTCTTGAGCAGGTACACAGGCTTACAAGATCTCCTGAGGCAGGCCAGAAAAGTCTGTGGTCATTTCCAATGGACATATAATGCCAGTGCTCGGCTGGCTGACATTCAAAGGGAATGCAACCTGCCCACCAACTGCCTCATTTGTGACATGTCCACCAGGTGGAAGTCAATGTTGGCAATGCTGCAGCGGCTGTACACGCAGCAGAGGGCCATCAATGAGTACCTGTGTGAGTATGGCACCAGGACAGGGTCAGGGGAGCTTGGCTTCTTTTTGCCACGCCAGTGGCTACTGATCAAGGATGAATGCACTGTCCTGTCACCATTTGATGAGGCCACGAGGATGGTGAGCAGCGACAATGCATACATCAGTGATACTGGCCCTCTTGTCTTCCTGTTGGAGCACACGCTTAATGGAATAATGGACAGGGCACTTGAGGCAGAACAGTGTGAGGAAGAGGAGGACTTCCTTACCTCTCAAGGCCCCCTTTATCCAGATATTATTCCTGCAGGCCCACCAAACACACAGGAAGAAGAGGAGGAGGAGGATTGTGTCAGCATGGACGTGGAGGATAACACTCAGCAGCAGTCTTCAAGGGATGGTTTTCAGTCCCCAGAAACCCAAGGAGTTGTACGTGGCTGGGAGGAGGTTGCTATGGATCATGTGATCCTTAGTGACCCAGAGGATTTAGAATGGAATGCCTCTGCAAACTTTCGCAGGCTTTGTAGAATCAGGGAGGCCATGCAGCGTAAGGACCCTAGGATTCATGGTATCAAAGAGAAGGAATCATTACTGGCTGGCAACCCTTCTTGATCCACGTTACAAGGGTAAGGTTGCAGAACTCATCCTGCCTTCGCAGAGGGAGCAGAGGATGAAACATCTTCAGGAGGCCTTGAAGAAAGGTTTGTGCAATGCATTTCCAGACCCTGTGAGGTTACAATTTCCTGGTGCTGGACAACGTGTTGCTGAGGCTTCTGTCAGGTCACCCGAGGCCAGGTGACAGATGCACACTGTTGGAGTCAGGAGTGCACCGCAAAGGTAGTGGACCCTACAGCTGACTGCTGCGGATGGGAGTCTAGGTGGTTAAGGAAGGCAGGTCCACTGGAACACCAACACGGATCCCACAGGGGCTAGAGCGTAAATCCCCCAGGGCACGGAGTCTAGGAGCCATCAGGTTTTCTCCAGAGCCTCTAACGGTGAGGATGGACTGGGCTGCAACTGGCTCCAGGTCGTGACCCCCAGGGTCTCCCAGCTCATGCCCACAGTAGGCTACAGGAGGACAGAGGTAGTAAGGGAATAAGCCAAAGGTCGGAGGGCGACTAGCAGACAAGGATAAACATAGAACACGCCAAAGGTCAGGGTCACAAGCAGGCAGGGATAGTCGAGAACAAGCCAAGATCAGTAACTGGAATCAGACGTAGAAGACACAGCAAGATGCACACGGAAGCTAAACACACAAAGGTTGATCAGCAAGGCAGGCTTGCAGTGCACAGGTTAATATAGAGTTCCCTGATAGGGGCTGGGGTGGAGCCATGCTTTGAGGAGGGATTATTTAAGTAGCCAGGTGAGAGTGGCTGGCCTCTAAAGGTGAACACATGGAGGAGAGGTAAGCTGACAGACAAAGATTACTGCATAACCATGACAGCTTCGTTCAGTCAGAGGAAGAGCAGTGGAGAAGGTGGCCGGCTGACCGATGCCTTTAGACAATTTTTCAGTCCTTAGCGCCAAGGTCTGATAGGTTCAAGCAACCATCACCAGCAGCTGCATTACATGGTGCAGGAATATCTAGGGGCAAGAGCAGACTTGGAGACGTTTGCAACAGAGCAACCACTGGGTTACTGGGTCTTGAAGATGGACCACTGGCCAGAACTTGCTCAATATGCAATTGATCTACTGGCCTGGCCTGCATCCAGCGTTCTTACTGAACGCACATTCAGTGCTGCTGGAGGGTTTGTAGCGGATCATAGAGTGCGCCTGTCAGGAAGGGCTTGCTAGCACCCAAGATGGCTGCCGAAGAAGACGACCTGTTACCTCTGCCTGTCAGGAAGGCATGCCAGCACCCAAGATGGCTGCCGAAGAAGATGACCTGTTACCTCTGCCTGTCAAGAAGGGCATACCTGCACCCAAGATGGCTGCCGAAGAAGACGACCTGTTACCTCTGCCCCTGTCAGAATGCCATTGGTGCGCAGCTTTTGGCACCCAAACAGGCTATTTAAACTCAGCCAGTTTCCAGTACTGTCTGCTCTACAGTGTTCCCGTTGCCTTGTATCTGATACCTGTTCCTGTTAACCGGCTTGCCTCTGACGTTCCTGCCTGTACCTGACCTGGCTTGTTTGATTCCGCATGTGCCTGCTCCCTCTGCTACCTTGCTGCCAGCCCATCACCGATCCGGCCTGTATCCTGATTATGCCTCTGCCTTCACATCTGCTCCTGACGTGCCCTCCAGTGTATGACCGGCCTGCCTATACCTGCCTTCTCTTCTGCTTAAAGAATCCAACTGGGCTACCATCCCTCCTGCAGCTGTCCCAGCTTCACTGTCTGTGATCCACCTGGCACTTGTGCGACTTTGCACTCTTGCGCCTCCTGTCTGCTCTACCAGGGGGCCTCGAGTCAGAGGTGTAAGAGAGGCCGTCCTCTGCATATCAGGCTCTACCATCAGGTACGTGACAGTAGCAGACAGCCATGTCTGAGCCTGTGCAGGAACCCTCTCCCATGGAAGAACTTTGCCAGCATCTGACCGGCCTGACACAGGCTGTTGCAAGAGGGCTATACTCAGCTGGAAGGACACTTACAGACCCTGTCTGACTCAACAGCCACCCAGGGACCGCCACAAGCATCTTCCTTACAAGGAACCTCTCCTGCTCCTGCAGTGGTCATGCTTCCACCCGAGCCCAGAGTACAAACCCCGGACAGATTCCTGGGAGATCGCAGCAAGTTTAGAGCGTTCCGAAACGCTTGCGAACTCTATTTCACTCTTCAGCCATGCACCTTTTCTCTGGAGGCTACAAAGGTCGGCTTTGTTATTTCCTTGCTGCAAGGTGAACCACAGTCCTGGGCCTACTGTGTCCTGGAGCAGAAGGCTGAATGTTTATCGGACTTAGCCTCGTTCTTCAGTGCTATGGCCCAGTTGTACGAAGATCCCCAGCAAACGGCTTCTGCAGAGGTGGCTCTTCACTCACTCCAACAAGGTCGTAGAGCGGTGGAAGATTATGTTTCAGAATTCAGACGATGGGCCTTTGACACTAACTGGAATGATGCCGCTCTGCACTACCAATTCCATATGAGCCTCTCTGACCCTCTTAAGGATGGGTTAGCTTGAGTAAGAGTGCCCCCTACTCTGGAAGCTCTAATTGGCTTATCCATTGAAATCGACCGTCGTTTGAGAGAACGAAGATTGGAGAGAACTACGGGTCTATCTCGCCCAGTATGGATGCTACCCCGGGGACCCAGCTCTTTCAACACTGCTTCACCAGTTCCTACCACACCCGTTCCTGATGCTCCAGAACCTATGCAGCTCGACCTACTTCGTCCTTCTCTCTCTGTTGAAGAACGACAGCATCGCAGCCAGCCAAACCTATGCCTGTACTGTGGGAGATCAGGACACTATGTGAGGTCTTGCCCAGTTAAACCCCGTAAGTGTCTTTCAGCTATCTTTCCTTCTTCAACCCTGAATGTGCTCAACAACTCTGCTCATCTTACTCTCCCTATTTCATTACAGCTGCCAGGAGGGACTATTCAGACTTTCGTCATAATTGACTCCGGGCCTGCAGCTGTTTCATGGACTTGACCTTTGCTGCAAGACATCATATCCCGCTACAACTCAAGACACAGAAGCTTTCTGTTCACTTGGCCAATGGATCCATCATTAAATCCGGGGCAGTTACTTACAAAACCATTCCTCTGCTTGCTACCATTACCAGGGATCATCAGGAACTGCTTTGACTGGACCCCATCGCCTCTCCTCTGTTTCCGGTCATCCTGTTACCTCTGCCTGTCAGCAAAGGCATGCCAGCACTCAAGATGGCTGCCGAAGAAGATGACCTGTTACCTCTGCCTGTCAGGAAGGGCATACCAGCACCCAAGATGGCTGCCAAAGAAGACGACCTGTTACCTCTGCCCCTGGTGTGCACGCACCCCGTGACAGCTTTTGGTGCCCAAACAGGCTATTTAAACTCAGCCAGTTTCCAGACTCAGTGCTCTCTGCTCTACAGCGTTCCTGTGTGTTCCCGTTGCATTGTATCTGATACCTTTTCCTGTTAACTGACCCAGCTTGCCTCTGACATTCCTGCCAGCGCATCACCGATACGGCCTGTATCCTGACTACGCTTCTGCCTTCGCATCTGCTCCTGACGTGCCCTCCAATGTATAACCCGGCCTGCCTGTACCTGCCTTCTCTTCTGCTTGAAGAATCCTACTGAACTACCATTCCTCCTGCAGCTGTCCCAGCTTCACTGTCTGCGATCCAGCTGGCACTCGTGCGACTTTGCACTCCTGCGCCTCCTGTCTGCTCTACCAGGGGGCCTCGAGTCAGAGGTGTAAGACAGGCTGCCCTCCGCATATCAGGCTCTACCGTCACCGTCAGGTACGTGACAGCGCCTGTCCACAGACTCCCTTGATAGGCTCACATTCGTAAAAATGAATCAGTCTTGGATCAGCAGCAGCTATCAAGCACCTGATGCTGATGTAACTGACTGATTTTTCTATGGATGTGGGATCCCTTGAAGACTGCCTATGCTGAGTGGCTATCCTATTCCTCCTCAATCTTGATGATGCTAGCTTCCAACAATATTTTTTAGGGCACCACCACTGCCTAAGGCCCAATTTTTCTATCCCTGTTTAACAGGGGCATGTAATTACAATTTCTGATCTAATATTTCACAGCAGGGCCCGTTCCTGTGCCCAACAAGAGTATCTGTGAGGGGTTACAGTGTTGTGGCACACCACCACCAAAGGCCCAATTTTTCTGCCCCTGTCCCAGCAGCAGAAAAAAAGGACAAACGTGCCCCACGACCACCTGCAGAAGATGCACCATGTCCATGACCAGCACTGTGGACTGTAGACACAGAGCCTGCTTGCCCTCTTTTAGTGGCCTGTGAGCGTCTGCCTCTCCTTGGTGGCCTTCAGGACATGATGGGGATTTTGTTTTGCAACACCACACTACACTGTATTGTGTACTGTGTACACCACCAAAAAAGTAGTAGCAACTGCACTATAGGTGCATGGTATTGTGTACACCACCAGAAGTCTAATAGCAACTATGGGTGCACTGTATGTATTGTGTACACCACCAGAAAAATTGTAGCAACTGCACTATGGGTACACGGTACTGTGTACACCAACAGAAGTGTAATAACAACTATGGGTGTACTGTATTGTGTACACCACCAGAAAAGTAGTAGCAACTGCACTATGGGTGCACGGTAGTGTGTACACCACCAGAAGTCTAATAGCATCTATGGGTGCACTGTATGTATTGTGTACTGTGTATACCACCAGAAAAGTAGAAGCAACTGCACTATGGGTGCACAGTACTGTATACACCAACAGAAGTGTAATAACAACTATGGGTGTACTGTATTGTGTACACCACCAGAAAAGTAGTAGCAACTGCACTATGGGTGCACGGTAGTGTGTACACCACCAGAAGTCTAATAGCATCTATGGGTGCACTGTATGTATTGTGTACTGTGTACACCACCAGAAAAGTAGTAGCAACTACACTATGGGTGCACGGTATTGTGTACACCACCAGAAGTCTAATAGCAACTATGGGTGCACTATATGTATTGTGTACTGTGTACACCACCAGAAAAGTAGTAGCAACTGCACTAAGGGTGCACAGTACTGTGTACACCGCCTGAAGAATATTAGAAACAGTACACCAGGAACAGCCTGCAGTGAGATATAGCTAAACTGTATGCGGTGGATATATATATATATATATATATATATATATATATATATATATATATATACGAGACTATCTGTATATTGTAAAGGACTAGCATCAAATGTAGAGCTTGAAGGACACCGCCACTCGCTGGTTCTTCTTTTTAAGGGCTTTGTTTGCCTATTTTTATTAAAAGAAAGTTCAACAAACACAGATAGGTTTCCCTCCTAGGGGTTTCAACATTTCCTTTTCATCCACAAAACTACATTTAGCCTAGTTGGCTCTCACTTGCAGCACTGCTGCTCTGGCCTTACACACCAGACCCTTGTCTGTCTCATACAGACTGTTTCACCGACCACCTTGGTGCACATAGCTAACAGTCTCTTGCTGCACTGGCTCCCCCGTGGAGCCCTCCTGACTCCTGGTACTCAGACTTCCTGTCTACTGGGGTGGAGCCCAGAACTATGGTCAGGTTACTACTAAAAGCACACCTGACCAATCAGTATACTGGCTGTTTTCAAAATCAGGACCCAGGACTGGGAATTTCATCCACCTGGATCTCTCAGAAATCCCCAGGCTCCAGGTCCTAAGTGGACCTTTCTAAGAAAGGAGGAAACTGAAAAGCCAGTTTCCTCTTCATGTTACAAGCTCCCTGGAGCCCCTCAACCCATCTGCTTGAGAATTCTGGGTCACATCCTCCTTCTAGACCCTGGCAGGGCAACGCTCTGCCACATATCCTCCCCCCTGTTTAGATCCTGGAGGGGGCGTAACACACCAGCCAAACCTCTTCAAAATGGCACCTCTGTCCCAGTTACCACCAAGGGCCAAACCCAGTCTTATCAGGTGACTTTCCCTATGTCCCCCTGCTACACTGACTTGGGTACTACAAAGACACTCCAGTGACTTTTTACGGGTGCCACACCTTCGAACACTTTAACACTAAGGGACTTACCAAGGACTTGGATATTGTTTCTCAACCTTCATCTCTTTACTTCTAAAGTGATCACATTTTTAAACACTTTTTAGCCATAAGTGTGGGCACTTTTATTTGGGAATTAAACTCTTTTAATGACACCTTGTTAAGCTTTGGGCCAGTGTCCTCAGACCTTTTACTCTTGCAACTTGGGAGGTTCCTGGACCTCTGGAAATCCTTCCCAGAATTACACCCCTGAACCTGTAGGGGGCCCAATTCTACTGCACCTATTCCCTCTTCTGTGTCTGTCATACCATTAATCTCCCTGTATTTTTTAAGATTAAGAGCAACCATGTCACCTTGACCATCAGGTCTTCCCTTATTTTTGTTGTTACACATGGTAACCAAAACATTTACCAGTGCGTTGCACTTTTCCTCATTGTCCGAAGTATCGCCACATTTATCAGAACTCTTTTCACCATTGTTCTGCAAGGCAGTGTCTGGAAGAGAATCGCACAAAGTGGAGTGGTTGTCTACCATGGCAATGTCACTAACCACCAACTCCACCTCCACATGATGCTCCTCCAGCGACAGTCCTGATACCTGATCCTCACTATCCAATTTCACCTTTGGATTGATGACCCCAAACACATCACAAGTACTTTTGCCCTCTGGCACTTCCGCCCAGATTTCTGTCCTGTCCAACAGTACTCCAGAGTGCCTCTCATACACAACCTCTGTATGACGCAATCCAGCACACTGTGAGACAATTTTCCATAATAACAACGATTGCATTACATGCTTCCAAAATTGCAGAGATTGCCATAGTACAGCCTGTAATATCCAGCTCCATTTATGGAGCTGGATATTACATGGTACCATGGTACAAGTTCTCCAAACGCAGGAGAGGACGGCAGGATATACACTGGCTGTACACTCCAACATGCTAACGTTAATCTCAGCATATCTGTCATAAAAAGGCACTGTGATTCTACACTCAAGACCTTCCTGTGGTTCTTAATGTCCCTTGGGATGTGGAAAGACTCATTTACTGATGCCTTAGAGGTGGTGCTTCTTAAAGGGGCTTCCTCCCCGCTGGAGGTATCCAACGCAATAACCTGGTGCTCTCCTAGAGCACAGCCAGGTGCGGGAGTCACCACAAAACTCTCAGGCTCAGTGTCAATCATCTGTTCCAGGTCTTTTCTATGGATAACATTAGTTTGGTATACCACACCAAATACTCCTTTATGGGTTGTGGGCACAACCTCTGCTATGTGCTTAATCTCTCTTGGGCCTTCCATCTCCTGAGGAATATCCTCTGCAAAAGCAGCAAGCAAGCCCTTGTCCAAAAGCTGCTCTGCAGTCTCTCCATTTAGCACAGCAGAAATTGTGTCCACTCCACTGTTACACACAGAGCCTTCTTTCAATAAAGCCAACAGACTTGTCACCCATCTATCCCAGTCTATTTTCTCTGTGCTCCCATCAGAGGTACTACGCAGTACCGCTCCAACTGCCAAAGGAGACACAGGACAGAGTGGCTCCACAGCAGACACATTGCACATATCACTTTTGTTTATACTAACCTGTGGCAAAACATTTTTAAACATAGCAGGCTGCAATACTATAAGTTCACCACCTTGCTTGGGTGGCACTTCATTAAACTCGCAAAGATTTTTGCTGTCGGCAGTGACAGACCGCAGTAACCAATTATCACCACAAGTAATTTCAGACATTTTAGTTGTACTATTTGACACATTCTCATCACCAAGGTCAAGTCTCCTCTTATCCATCAGAGCGGCACCACAATTGTCCCAGGCAACCTCTGGCTCCAACACACAGAGCTCCCTGGAGGTTTCTATGGACACCTCTGCAGCCTTATATACTGTTGCTAAGGGGAATAGCATATCCTGCTTAGCGATCATCCCTACCTCATTAAACATCACATTATCAGCCTTAGTTAACTCAAAACCAGTATGATCATACTCCTCAGCAAGTTTCACAGTATCACATTCAATTTTGACACTTGCCTCCCCACTGGACAGGGCACTGAAATGAGGCAAGTCCTTTTCTGCACCAACAGTGGATCTCCCTTCTGGGAACACTTCCACTTCAGTGTGAGCAACCACACCATCAGTCTTTCCCATGACTTTAACAGCAACAGTCTTACCCATAAGTGTAACAGGTCTTGCCATGTTCACTTGAGTACGTTGACTTTCTTGTACTGCACTTCCACTGGCCCACTCCCTCCCTCTGGTGGCCACGGGATGAAACTACAGCAGGCACAGCAGGAATTTCCTCTCTGTTGGCAGGGGTGACTGCAAATACTTAAATACAGGATTCCTGGCGTGCAGGTGAAGAGTTAAGCCCAGCAACAACAGCCATATTCCACAAGCTAGGACAAGAAAAGATCCCATGCCCCAGTCGACCACATTCCTGGCATAGTACTTGGTGATTTTCTCCTGTTGCTAAGGGAGATGGCACCCTCCCAACATGCAGAATCTCACTTGTATCTCTATGGGCATGGTGGGATACCTCTTCCCATGTAGCTCCCATGTAGCTCCTCCTTCCCATTGGCACATTTTCTCCTGTTGCTAACGGAAACGGTGCTCTCCCAGCTGCACTCTGCTGGCTCTCCCACACACATAGACTTCTCTCTCTACGAAGCGGTGTTGCTTTAAACTTGCCACGATCCTCTGCAGGCAATAGCTTTGTCTTGCGGTCCATCGACCTGACATCATAGGCGTTACTATGGGCAACTGCACTCCTCTCACACTTCTGGTAGGCCCGTTGCTCACTCCTGGCACTCTCAGACTTTTGCTAGGTAGCTTTGCACTCTAGCCTGGGAAAAAGGGCACTTGGAGACTGCATGCCCCCACTCACTGCACCACAAACAGCGCACTTGGTTCTTAACAGGGCCTCCCCAATTGCATTCTCTTGTAAGCTTGGGACTGCGTTGCAGCGTTGCCAGGGGCAACAACAGACACTTTTGCACCAACATCTTCACTCAAAATTTGAGCCACATCTCCGCTGTGGCTCCTCCTTGCTGCAAACACACTTTCTCCGGTTGCTATGGGAGACCACGTTCTCCCCATTGACTTTTTCCAGCGCTCTCTAGATTGGATAGTTCCTAGGAAATTGTCGTAATCATCTCGCTTATGACCCATCCATTGGTACACCTCTTGGTACTCCTCCGTCAAAAACGGTTGCATCAATTCAACCCAGCGACCTTTGGGCCATCCTCTGTAGGAAGCAGTTATCACAAACTCACCCAAAAAGTCTTCAACATGTTCAAAAGGCAACATAGGCTGTATGAACTTAGCAGCACCTTTGTTGCCACGGGCAACCACACCCATCTGCTCACTCCTTGCAGTGATGGTTTCCCAGACACAGATGCAGACTTTGGTGGACTCTCCATACTCATAGTCACCTGTGCACTCATTGCACCAGTGTTGCTAGGGACAACCCCGGCCCACTTTCTCCTTGGCAAACTCTGATCAGGCATGTATGGGGTTCATTCAGTCGGTAACAACCCAGACATCTCAAGTCTCCCGAAAATCAATTATTAAAAATAAAAAAAAACTACTGACACCATCCACATACCACCCACTCCACCCCCTTCCCTAGAAGCACTGCGAAAAAATATTGAAAAGTGATTTAAATAATATTTTGCCGCGGGGGGTGGGGGGGGGGGTGGGGGGGGGTTTGCAGGCGCGAAGTGCCACCTCCCTGAAATTAGTTTGCCACCTCCCTGAAATGAGCTTCTGCAGGTTGGGATGTCTGACAACCCCTCCAGCCACAGAGCTCTATCTATCATCTCAGCCATACTTGCTTCTTCTAGGAGCTTTGACTGCCCCATGCTCACAGTCACTCCAGAAAAACTTTGCACAGTTCAGCAACAAATTGGAGCACTGTCTCTTTAAGGCTAGTTACCTTTCTCTTGCAGGTTCTCCTCACCTATACACACAGATTATGCAGTCTCATGCATCAAAACACAGTTCATATAACAGATGAACTTACTTGATTGTAGGGATCTCAGATTGTGCCCATAGCACTTCTCCACCACGTGTAAAGGACTAGCATCAAATGTAGAACTTGAAGGATACCGCCACTCGCTGGTTCATTGGAAAACCTACTCAAGTGTTTGGTGCTTATATCATCCAGAGGTAAACTCAACGGAACCCTAGACCAGGTGCCGGTGAAACAGAGGTATCGAGAGTGAAGGTAACAAGCCCGCTTTAAACCAGCAGCTCCACCGAGAGTTAGTGCTACATGTGGGGGCGTCGTCCGGGATTTGTTGGCCGTCAATTCTCGCAACCTAGAGAGGTGTTTCACCGGGAGTTTACGGTGAGAGCTGGACTTTGTCAATTTCTCAGGAAAAGAAGAGGTTAAAAGTTGCAGGACTTTATTTCTGACTGCGTAGGCGGTGGGCGCCAGTAAAAGCCTGGGAGCTACGTGATCAGAAGAACAAGTGGGAGGAGCCTACCCTACTTGATGCTGCGTGGGACGCGTGTATGTGTTTGGCGCCAGAGAAGAAGAGAGGCCTCGTGATCGTGCTGAGAAGATCAGAGTGTGGCCATGTCCTTTTCAGCGATGCAGCCAATTATGGGACCAAAAATGTTCCCTGCGAGCACCGTGTCGAGTACTGTGCTGACCAGAACCCTGCTTACAGATACCGGTACCGATATATACCGATATATATATACGAGACTATCTGTATACATATATATTAAATACACTGCAGCTAACTGAATCACCTGCCTGCCAGAAGTATATTAGAAAGAGTACACCAGGAATGGCCCGCAGTGAGATATAGCTAAACTGGATACAGTGGATATATATATATATATATAGGAGCTGCTGATAATTGATTGGGCCTGCACTCTGCCTCTCAACCCCAGGAAATGGACTTGACCCCCTTGGCACAACTGTGTGGCAATGTTAGGGCGGCACTCAATGGTAAAGAGTAGCACATTAATAACACAATATACTATATATTTACCGTCCCTCTGGTCTCCGTCACTCCACCAGCTGTAGTAATAGATAGAGTCTCACACCAATTGTAAGTTAACCACATAAACAGTTTACTGGGAGAAACTGGTTCAACACATTAGACACAGCGATAATTCTGATATAAGAAAATGACAGTAATAACAATCAAGTTATATGTGAAAACCCAAAACTCAATGGTCACTTGAGTTGCATATGCTGACAGGCAAAAAGTGGAACTTGTACTCAATATGATAGATCTTTTACATTGAGCACATTCCCACTCCCTCCTCAGAGCATACACACATTAAATTAGCAGTGCACTATCAGATACAATGCAAAAGTGTGATACAATACATATATCTATGTCATATGCTCAAGGGCTCCCCCTAGATTGTAATGCAGTTCTCAGAGTGTATAAAAAGGTAAGAACGCTTTATAGTGAATAGTAAAGTCACTTGTCTTCTTTCTTCAGCTAGCTTATTAGACTGCAGTATTTGTAATCCAGGAAATGAGTAAGTAGTAAATTATAGTAAAGATGATGTGTAGGTAACTGTGTGCTTGGTTATATAAAGCACCTGTGAAACTTCTTCCTTACTGAAGGATGCAACACAACATTCACTTTGTAGTAAAAGAAAGACAAACTCTGAGGCCTCACTGTACACAGTCTAAATAAGTGAAACCGCTTCTGTGGGACTACAGGTCTCACCAGCCATCTGGAACTAGTTTGCACAGCAACAAGGTATTATATCAATCTGGGCAAGTGCCCGCTCACCACACAGGCCCAGATGCTTGTACTGCTCCCCTTCTGATATCTCAGTCCCACTCCAAGCTGGCGATGTCACGCCGCACCGTTCCGTCTGATGACTGGTGACTGTAATGCAGGAACCTTCGGGTTATCTTGAGTCCTCCAATCTGTCCACACACTGATCTAGCACACTCTGTTCCGGAATTCCTGAAGAGGCCACCCGATTCTGCTCCGCGCCTCGCAGGCCGCAATCTTCCACTCGCGCACCCACAGCTCCCTGCAGGCAGGTCTTTAATGGCATCCCAGGAAGAAGAGGCCGAAGCATGGCCGCACTGTGCCTTTTATTTGTCTACCCAGCAGGCAATTCTGTAACTTGGCCTTGTGGGTAGGTGAGTAGGCATTGTGGGTAGGTAGTTCCTTGACTGGTTTAAACATATGAGCCACTTCCTCATTCACTACATCCCCCACAATGCATTGGAGCGTGGCTATTGCAAAAAGCCAAACAAAAGTCTTAACAGCATAAATACAAAGAGAAAGGACACTAGAGACAGCCAAACTCTGTACATTATTTATATGGTAAATCAGGTGGCAAAAACCCCTGCGCTACATATACAACACATGAGATACTAATTAGGCCACCTATTAACCCTAACCTATAGCAAACGCTTGCTTATACATGGGGATTCTTGGTTCTGATATATTGCAATACTGTACCTGTTCAAGCTGGCCATCTGCATCAAAGTGATCCCTCTCTGGCCAGTCGCTACTCTATCCTGCAGATTTGCCAACTCTTAAGTGGGGTACATACTATAAGAAAATCGGGCGAACGATCGTCCGATTTTCCTCGTTGTTTCACTTTTCTGGTGTATCTTGTATGAAAATGGTACAAGAACACATTAAACGAAAATCGTTTGTTCTGTTCCCATACAAGAAAAAATTTAGAATTGTGCCCTGTACACACGTCCGGTTTTGCCGTCGGAATAAACTCTGATGGTTTTTCTGACGGAGTTCCGACGGAATTCCGCTCAAGCTGTCTTGCATACACACGGTCACACCAAAGTCCGACCGTCCAGAATGAGGTGACGTACAACACGTACGACGGGACTAGAAAAAGGAAGTTCAATAGCCAGTAGCCAATAGCTTCCGTCTCATACTTGCTTCAGAGCATGCGTCGTTTTTGGTACCTCGGAACAGCATACAGACGGGTGGTTTTACCGATAGTAATTCGTTCCGTCAGAAAAATTTAAAACATGTTCTATATCTAAGTCCATCAGAATTTTCGATGGGAAAAGTCCGATGGGGCCTACACACGATCGGAATATACGATGAAAAGTTCCCATCGGACTCTTTCTGTTGGAAATTCAGCTCGTGTGTACGCGGCATTAGTCTCTTCGGAAATTTTCGTATAAAAATTCGGAATCGACTGTCAAAAGTGGTGTACACACTATACGAAAATCGCACGAAAAATTCTTTGGATGAAAATGTTCGCCCGATTTTCTTATAGTGTGTACGAGCCTTTACTTACATTAGAACTCTTGAGTGCGTGGCTATATCGTGCCAAAATGGGACAGACACAACTGGAGATGAAAAAAGCTCTGGATTAAAATGAAACATATCTACAATGGTTCAATATACAAGGTTTAGAAGGGTGGACAGCACAAGCAGGTAAAAATAGTTATCTGTGTAAGTAACTAGGTGGACCCCCGGATAAAAAAACACCAAACTGATTACTGATTACTATTTAATACAAAGGGATTACAGCACAGAAAGTCTTAACTTAAAACTTAACTTAAAACATATCCAAACCCAACAACAAAAATGTAATACATTGCAGCTTATCGGTCCATAGATAATGTGGCTGCATTAGTTTAACATTCTCAGAATTTTTCCCCTTTATTATTTATCATTATTTATTTAATATTATTTTCATTTGGTAATCTTGCAAATAACATGCTTCCTGTCCTAGGGTGACTATGCTCACTCACTAATTTCTATTACTTTGGCCAGTTTATATTAGAAACCACACTGCATATCATGTTCATTTTATTTTTTGCGTTTTTGTTTTTGAGTGTTTAGGTTTTATTTCAGTTGTGTGTTTCTTTATTTCATTATTTATATTTTTATTGAAAGGTCCGGAAGCAACACAGGTGGCTGTTCTTCAGTATGGATGGACACCCCAGCTGGATATTGCATGGACAGACCCCCAGAACAAGGAAGGCTTGATAAAGATGGTGGATGCTATGCAGAAAATGGAAAGCGGACCTAGCAAAATTGGTAAGCATTTTTGTAAATAAAGAGAATACCAAACCCAACCCACCTGTACGGCATTTAATTGTCCAGGCTGAGTAATCTGGACTGGGGAATTTGCTCTGTGCTACTCTCACTTTCACTGAATGAGTATAGAGTTGAGCTGTCCAGAAAGTTACCCTGAGATTTAGGGTCCTTTCAAATAGTACCCTGGCATCCTATTACCCGGGTTTTTATGCCTAAGGGCCGTAAAGGAATGCCCAAACACATGGCCAATGTGGCTACCTGTCACAATGGTCACACCGGCTCCCAGTCATTAATAGAGACCAGGAGCTGTCTAGGACAGTTTAGTCACTATGCTGAGAGTGTGTTCTTAACTCTCAGCACAAAAACCTTGGATGTCCATGGATGCATATGTGCAGCACGTGGTAGTTAAAACCCACCCTCTTTGCCGCCCCAAATATGCTTTATGCAGGCAAGAGGGTAAGTACAACATTTTCATTTTTTTAATAAACATGAAATATTGCTTATAAACACTTATACTCACCGCTTACAACTAGCAGGTGGTGTTTAAGTGGACTGGAACTCCAAAAGTGAAGATTCACGATCTTACAGGAACAATATAGAAATGTAAATTATTTCTAAGCAGTTGCATGGAAAATCTATCTTTTGCAATGAATTCCTCCTGAAACATGGCAGTGCACTTCCTGTGCTTAGGCACTCTTGTTCTGCAGTGTTAAATCATCCAGGCACTGCTGTCCTCTGGCTCCAAATCCCACCAGATTTGGAGTGAGATTTGGTAATGTCAGTACTGTGCTGCTCAATGTTCTTTTTGCTGGAGTGGATGCTATACCCGTGGGCAGGGCAGCCATCATAAACTTTTGGGGCCCTTACACAGCTTTAGACCTGGGTCCCCCGCCCCCCCCCCCCTCGAGCCTTACCACCAACATTCCCCAGGGCTTGCCTATGGGCCATCCTACCGAAATCCGCACACCGGCCACCTCACCTGTACGCTCTCAGTGTCAGACACCATGAATCAGACCGAGACAGAAGTACAGTTAATCACACTTGTTTAATAATAATAAAAAGGTAAACAGAGTAAGCGTAGTCAATACGTAGCCAGAGTTCAGTAACCAGATCGGGTAGTCAGCCAATGCCAATGTCAGAGAGCCAGAGATCAATGTAGTAGTACAGCAAGCAGGATCAGGAGCCAGAAAGGACGTCAGCAGAGCAAGTCTTCAACAGGAACGCAGGAGAAAGTCTCTGTGATGTGACCAAAGGCGAAGGCAGAGATGAAGTGAGCTGGACGTCTTTAAGTAGGCAGGACTGACGAGCAGATCAACAACAGCTGAGTCACTGTGGAGAAAAATGAGCTGGCAACTAGCCGACAGCTGAGCGGACAGCTCAGAAAAGGAAGGGCTGAGCCCAGCCCTGACAGTACCCCCTCCTCAACGACCCCTCCCCCTCGGAGGGCCACCGGGCTTGAGGGGAAAATGTCTATGGAAATCACAGGGGAGGACAGGGGCATGTACGTCCGAGGATGAGACCCAAGAGCGTTCCTCTGGACCATACCCCTTCCAATGCACCAGGTACCGTATGCACCCACGGAACCTACGGGAGTCAAAAATGGATTGTACTTTATACTCTTCATGGTTCTCAACCTGTATAGGGTGAGGACTTGGCACCAAGGTGGTAAAGCGGTTGCAGACCAAAGGTTTCAATAAGGAGACATGAAACACATTAGAGATGCGCATACTAGGAGGAAGGTCCAACGTGTAAGCCACTGGATTAATCCTGCGAAGGATACGGAAAGGCCCAATAAACCGAGGTGCGAACTTCAAAGAAGGAACACGAAATCGGAGGTTGCGAGATGACAGCCAGACTCTGTCCCCAACCTGGTAGGAAGGCGCAGGCAGGCGTCTGCGGTCAGTATGGAGACTGTACCTATCGTTAGCATGTTACAAAGCCTCCTGGACTTGTGCCCTAGTGGAACGAAGACCACGGAGATGCTCCTCTAACGCAGGAATACTCTGCGGAACAAACGAGGCAGGCAACACGGAAGGTTGGAAACCATAGTTTGCCATAAACGGGGACAAACGGGAAGCTGAATTCAAGGCACTATTGTGAGCAAACTCCGCCCACAGTAAGAGGTCTGCCCAGTTTTTATGATGGTCAGAAATATAGCAACGTAGGAATTGCTCCAAGGACTGATTGGCTTGTTCTGCGGCCCCATTAGACTGTGGGTGATAGGCAGAGGAGAAAGCAGGCTGAATACCCAACTGTGCACAAAAGGCTCGCCAGAACTGGGACACAAACTGACTACCCCTGTCTGAGACACTCACCTTGGGTAGCCCATGTAAGCGGAAGATCTCCCGAGCAGAAATAGATGCCAGTTCCTTAGAAGTAGGCAACTTCTTGAGTGGAATACAATGCAACATTTTCCAGAACCGGTCAACCACCATAAGGATAACTGTGTTGCCCTGGGAGTTGGGTAACTCCACAATGAAATCCATAGACAGGTGGGTCCAGGGCCTCTCTCCATTGGGTATGGGTTGTAGGAGGCCCACTGGAAGGTGTCGTGGAGTCTTACTCTGAGCACACACGGAACAGGCAGCTATGAAGGCGGTTACATCAGCACTTAGACTAGGCCACCAGAATTGTTGGGAAATGACCCAAAAGAGTTGATTCTTCCCAGGGAGGCCAGCAGCCATGGGAGAATGGTAAGTCTGGAGCTGGGCAGTATGGAGACTCTCGGGAACAAAGCAAAGTTTCTCAGGAGGAGCATCAACCTGAGCAGCAAGAATTTTGTCACCCAAAGGAGAAATAAGACTGGTGCGAACCGTAGCCAGAATACGATCAGGAGGAATCACAGGAACCGGAACCGACTCCATCTTGGAAGTGGAGGAAAATTGTCGTGACAAGGCGTCAGCCGTTACATTCTTAGTACCGGGTAAGAATGAGACAATGTATTTAAAACTCGACAAGAAAAGAGCCCATTGCGCCCTTCTGGGAGAGAGGTGCTTAGCCTAAGACAAGAATGTGAGATTCTTATGGCCAGTAAGTTAGGACGTTGAGACAGAAGGGCGCCAAATCCAGTTTTGGAAGCATCAACTTCTAGTATAAAAGGCAACGTAGGATCAGGGTGTACCAACACAGGAGCAGAAACAGTCAGGGGCTTGACCAGAGATGAGAAGTTATAAATAAACTTCCGATAATAGTTGGCAAAGCCAAGAAAAAGCTGCAGAGGAAGTAAACCCACAGGTCGAGGCCAATGTAGGACTGCTGAAAGTTTCTCTGGGTCCATCGAAAAACCAGCAGTGGAAATGACATCCCAGGAATTTCACCTGTTCACAATGGAATTAGCACTTTTCCAATTTACAATAGAAATTGTTCTCTCGTAGTCTCTGAAGCACACGACAGACATCTGTGTGGTGGCTCTCCAGGGACTTGGAAAATATGAGGATATTGTCGAGATAAACCACAACACATAACTGCAACAAATCTCGGAGGACATCGTTGATGAACTCCTGGAAAACTGCCGTAGCGTTACAAAGGCCAAAAGGCATTACGATATACTCATAATGACCTGATCTGGTATTAAACGCAGTTTTCCACTCGTCACCCTCCTTAATCCTGACGAGATTGTATGCCCCTCTCAAATCAAGCTTTGTGAAAACCCTTGCTCCCTTGAGGCGGTCAAATAACTCCTTAATCAAAGGAATGGGATAGGCATTCTTAATCGTGAAACGATTGAGACCCCTATAATCGATACAAGGTCTCAGTTCACCACTCTTCTTCTTCACAAAAAAGAAACCAGCACCAGCAGGAGACGAGGATTTGCAGATAAAACCATGAGAAAGTGCGTCTGCAACATACTCCTCCATGGCCTTATCATCCAAGACTGACAAAGGGTAAACCCAGCCACAAGGGTGTATGGCACCAAGTTGAAGGTCAATTGCGCAATCATACGACCGGTATGGAGGCAAAGTACTGGCTTGACCTTTGTCAAAGACATTGCTAAAATCACGGCACTCCTCCGGCAGGGAGGAGAGTGAAGAGGTGCACAGGACCTTGGCTACCTTCTGGAAGCATCTCTCACTGCACTGTGGCGACCAGGACAGGACCTCAGCACGGAGCCAATCAAAATAAGGGTTGTGCCTCTGTAACCAAGGATAACCAATAACCAGTGAAAAGCTAGGTGAGGAAATAACTTGGAATTGGATTATATCATGGTGAAGGGCCCCTACGGCCATGGACAATGGAACAGTCTCATGAGTCACATGGGCAGGCTGTAGAGGTCTCTCGTCAAGAGCCTCAATGGCAAGTAGAGTGTCACGCAGCTGCAGGGGAATCGAGTGCTTCGATACAAAGGCAGCATCAATGAACAGGCCTGCAGCCCCAGAGTCGATTAAAGGCCTGTATTTTGACGGATGACTCAGCTCAAGACAGGGTAACCAAAACCAGGGGCTTATCTTTCTGGCAAACTGGAGACGAAACAACGCCACCTAAGGTCTGTCCGTGACAGGACCTGAAGGTTCGGGCGTTTCCTGGACGGGTAGGACAAGACTTCAAAAAGTGAGCTCAGCCCCCTCAATCCTGTATATATGTCAGCCCCCTCACACACACACACCTGTATATATGGCAGCCCCCCTCACACACATCTGCATATATGTCAGCCCCCCCCCCACACCTGTATATTTGTCCGCCCCCCAAACCTGTATATATATCAGCCCCCCTCACAACTGTATATATATCATCCCCCCACACACACACACCTGTATATATGGCAGCACGCCCTCACACACACCTGTATATATGGCAGCCCCCCATACACACACACACCTGTATATATGGCAGCGCCCCTCACACAAACTTGTATATATGTCAGCCCCCCATACACACACACACCTGTATATATAGCAGCCCCCCCACACACCTGTATATATGTCCGTCCCCCCCCATACACACCCACACCTGTATATATGGCAGCCCCCCTCACACACACCAGTATATATGTCAGCCCCCCATACACACACACACACCTGTATATATGGCAGCCCCCCATACACACACACACACACACCTGTATATATGGCAGCCCCCCATACACACACAGACACACCTGTATATATGGCAGCCCCCCTCACACACACACCTGCATATATGTCAGCCCCCCCATGCACCTGTATATATGTCAGCCCCCCCTCACACACCTGTATATATTTCAGCCCCCCCCACACACACCTGTATATATGTCAGCACCCCCCACACCTGTATATATGTCAGCGCCCCCCACACACACCTGTATATATGTCAGTGCCCCCCACACACCTGTATACATTTCAGCGCCCCCCCCACACACCTGTATATATGTCAGCCACCCCCCCAGCCACACACACACCTGTATATATGGCAGCCCCACATTCAAAAATCTGTATACACACAAGCCTCTGGCCCCTGCCTGTACACAAACAGCCCCCCTCCCTTTCCTTCACAGCCCCTACTTGTAACTTCCTACCTGGTCCCAGCTCATTTTTACAAAGTTGACATGTTGCTGAGAAGCATAGTACAAGCAGATCACTGTCACACGAGGGGTGCACATGCACATAATAGCCAGAGGTGGCAGTAAAGAGCTTGATGTCTAAAATCAATGACACGAGAACTGCAGAAACTGTGAGATTGTTTCTATACTGCACAGCACAGATCCCCTTCACCCGTCCTGCCTTCTTCTGGCCCGGGCGGGCCCCTTACAGTTGTAATGGCTGTACCCCCCTGATGGCGGCCCTGCCCGTGGGCCTGCATTGCAAGGATCTCCATGCTTCTGCTTCATCCAATCTGTCGATCTGTGCTTCCTTCCACTCCAGCAATTTTAACATTGTGCCGCACATTGTTGATAATATCAAATCTCACTCCAAATCTGGTGAGACTTGGAGTCAGAGGACAGCAGTGCCTTAGATTTCACACTGCAGAACAGGTAGGGAGGCAGCTTAAATATGAGGAAGCAGTGCCCTGCCTCTACCAAGATGGCTACCTCCACACAAAGATACTTCTCCTAGTCTTTTGTCCTTTGCTTGTATTTTTTGGGCACAGCTTCCACAGTACAGGCTCTGTTTAATCACATGTCTTATGCTCTTTGAAGGCTCTTCTTTACATCTGTTGTGCTACAAATAGAACTAATTGTCGTAAAGAAAAGGCACTGTCCCCTTTTGTAATATGTTGGTAGATTTATGTGGGATTTTATATTATTATATATATGTACACATACAATACAAAATTGACCAGGCCAGATTTCAGTTGACAATGGTTGAGTTGTCAACTGAAGCCAACTAGAGATGTGAAGGCCCGGAAAAAAAACGGAAAAATTCGGAAAAAAAGCGTTTTTTTTCCCGTTTTTTTCCTGAAGGCTTTTTTGTTTTTTTCCAAAAAATTGGAAAAATTTAAAAAAGAAAAAAAATTGTGGAATATTTTATTTTAACATGATGAATAAAATATTTTAAGACAGGGTGTTCAAATGTTTTCCAAATCATTTCTAAAAAAAATGTATGATATCAGATTATTTTAATTTCTGTGCACTGAGTGAGGACAAGCAAGTCCTAGATAACAAACTGAACCCTCCAATGCAAGAACAGTATGCATTTCTTCCTTTAGGAGGTGCTGTGCTGCTATTGTAACAAGAACCGGTCCGGTCAAACCTTTAGTTTTTAGAAGTTCCTAATTATGATGACAGACAAAAAATAGTAGCTGCAGAAGCAAAGACGGATACTGACAATTTCAGCTCAGAAAATGATTCTGATTAAATGTCCATTGAAACTTAGTCCCACTCTTTTCTTAACACCTCCCTCATCTTCAATTCTTTTTATGAGAATGGGTTTTTATTTTTATTTAATACTGTGGAGAGGAAATATGAAAAATTGTTACTTTTGGTTTCGAAAATTGTTTTGTGGAGGCTTTTTGGCTGTTCCACATAAACTAGTAAGCAGTTCAAGAGATTGTTGCTCCTTTTGTTAGAAATAAATATTATAAAAAAGTAAATTCTGTTTGTGTGATAATTGTTTGGCTATACTATATTTATATGCTAGTTGTGATAATTTTATGCCAAGTCAAATTGTCCATAGCCATATTTTATGTTCCTAAAGTAACAGAATGACTTTCAATCTAAAAAAGACAAAAAGTGCTAATGTAGCATTTTTTTCAATTTTTTCAAAAATTTCCGTTTTTCCCCCAAAAAATGGAGAAAAAAATGTTTTTTTTTTCCAGTTTCAAAATTTCCGGAAATTTTACATCTCTAAAGCCAACTCAATTACACATATCAAAGGGGACTTGTTGATGTTAATATGCAAGAATACAGATTAGGGATATAGGCATTCCAGGACAAATCCATTCTACACATCAAAAGGGTGTTAAGGTGGTATCTGTTAATCTAATTACACATATCAAAGGGGACAAATAGTGACTCTGGGCTATGTTAATGTTAATATGCAAGAATGCAAATTAGGGCAGTTTATGACTGCAGCTGTTTACAGATAGGGGTCATTGTCTGTCACTCTGAAAGACAGAAACAGATTAAAGGCCTAAATGGAAACGGCCAATCGTTGCTCAGCCATTCAGTGTATAGGGGATATAATATGAAGTTCAGATTATTCACTCTCTGTGTGATTATGAAGGCACAGGTCTAGGAAACATAGGACTCTGAAGGCTATTATCATATTTACTCTGTTGGATTTTGTCATCTGTTGCAAGACTTTGTTCAGTGTTGGAAGTCAATAAAGTGCATCTCTCTGGAAGAATTGGGTTGCTGCGGAAGATTATAATAACTACTAATTAATTATCTACCCACTACCCTGTTTCCCTGAAAATAAGACCTAGCGTGATTGTCGGTGATGGCTGCAATATAAGCCCTACCCCCCAAATAAGCCCTACCCTGTTTCTCCAAAAATAAGCCCTACCCTAAATATAAGACCTACAGGGACTTTAACTAGGGCTTATTTGGGGGGTAGGGCTTATATTGCAGCCATCACCGACAATCACGCTAGGTCTTATTTTCAGGGAAACAGGGTATAATACAATATATCACCACATCCCCCTGGAAGAAATAACATCATCTAAAAAATTTTAGTAACATAGTCTGCCAAAAACCTTACAAGCTGTGCTGTGCTTTTTAGGAATAAAGTGCCATGGATCCACCCTGCAATAAATGTTCACATAGTAAAATTGAGAGTTTTTACAAATTTTTTACAAACTAAAAAAAGGATATAACACAATCGTTTATAAATTTGTAAAAAATTAAGCCCATTATAGTTTCCCTTTAACAGCCTCATAACTTCTTATTACAAAGTAATCTGTAGATCATGGTATCTATATAATGCCACAAATTAGGAGCGAAGGACATACTTTAGCAAGAGAAGAAAAACAGCATTCCATTATCTATTGGCAAGTTTACTAACAGCAGAAGCAGCAATACTCTTCTGAGGTATTGGAATTCTGCAGTGCTTAAAAAGTGCATTTTTATGTATTAAGCTGGTTTACCAAAGCCAAAGTAATATATATTCATTGAAAACATGTCATTAAAGAGTCTCATTCAGTTTTATTGCGCACAAAGAGGACGCCAAGTGTAAAACATCTGTAAGCAAGATTTAATGGGTTGGCAAATGACTGAAATGCAAAATTAAAGTGATTTACATGTTTTGTGCAGCTTATTTTCAGTGCAGATAAATATGCTACATAAACTAGATGTTGAATGGGAATGTCGAATGGGAATTTCCAAAATAATTCAAAGTGGTAGAATTTTTATGCTAAATTTCAGGCAAACAGCTAAACCTCCAGATGATTGAGATAGGATGGTTTACTCTCAGTGACTATTACCAAGTGAATTCTATATTAAGGTTTGTTCACACTACAGACCTTTGGTTGACAGTTTTCAGGCATATTACAGCCAGTTCTGTGCCCTGCAAAATGAATGTATCCATTAACACTTGGAGGCTGGGAATAGGGTGAAGCACACCCTACCAGTACACAGAACCCACCCCACTTCTGTCTGTTATGCAGGAGAGCTACTGTACATTCAAACACTCTTACTCTAGGCTTTTTGCTGATGTAACAAAATGGAATGGACCTTTTACACTGTTACGTTTTAACGCACACGGTCCAATGTGCTACAATGCATGTGGCTTGGTTCTCCATAATATACATAAGGGTCTAAAAACGTGAGTCTTGCGAGCTGCTATATTCTTATGTAGTGCTGGTAGATTTATGATCTACCATCTGATAGGTAAATTTAGTGAATTGCTCATTAGGGGAGTTAGATTTGCCTCTGTTCCAGCTTGGCTGACGTTGCGTGTGGTTCCACATTGAGCCGGTGGGTGTCGCTGTTACCATTGGCTGGTGTTGGAAGGGCAACGCGTCGAAGCATATGGGTGCTCCTCTGTTCCGGAGACAACTCGGTGGAAGTGGTCCTCCGAGTTGCATTCTGGGAGAGGGTATTTATGGGACAGACGCCATGTTTTGGGGTTCATTTTACAGCCACCTGCTGGCCCTCCTGGCCGACAGGTATGCGTTAGAGTGCTACCTCGTGGTCCTCCGTTCCAGAGGCCCGTGCCGCTGCGGCGCGTGGGTGGGCCCAGAAGCATGTCTGGGGCCTACCACAGCAACCGAGGAATGGTCCTGAGCTCTCTATTCAGAGTGAAGAAGCTGGACAACAGAGAAGATCCCAGGGGAGGACCCGTCATGGAAGGATCATGCAGAGTGCTGGTCTGGAGAGGGGCCTGGTGACTCGGTTGGAGGACGTATCCTAAAGTAGTTCTACAGCATAGTACTGCCGGGTTGGCTTAGAGGTCCAAGTACTGTGTCTGACATTTACCGCAAAATTTAATACATCCTGTGGCAGAGGATCGTACGGGTTTATTTCAGTCGAGTCTGTGGCAGAGACTTTTGTTTGTGCTATGTACTGGCTGCTAGGCAAGTGAGAGAGGCCTATCCAGGCGAGCAAAGATTGTGTCCCACAAGGGAATTGCATCCGATTACAATATTCAACTTTAAAGGACGTTCTCAAGAATCCTAAAGAAAGGTATTTGAGCTTCCCTGCAGTTTCCCTCCTGCCTCTTTCCTGCTACTTCCTTCGTTACTTGGTTCAATAAAGCATTGAAAACGTACTCAAGTGTTGGTGCTTTTATCGTCCAGAGGTAGACTGAACGGAACCCTTGACCCTGTGACGGTGAAACAGGGGTGTCGAGAGTGAAGGTAACAAGCCCGCTTAAACCAGCAGCTCCACCGAGAGTTAGTGCTACACTTATTTTAAAACCTCAGCAGCCCCCACCTACAAACACTCTCATCTGTGTTCACTGAAAATGTATTAACACAAGGCGTGGCGCTATTTGTCCTTTAGTGCTGTGGCCTCCAAACTGTGGCTCCGGGGGCTAGATGTGGCCCGTTGCTTGCTTTTATTTGGCCCTTGGGGCACTATTTCTCCCAATGATGCTAACAATGGGGCACTATTTCTGCTACTGACGCCAGCAATGGGCACTTTTCCTCCCACTAATACCAATGATGGGGTACTATTCCCCCGACTAATACGAACGATGGAGCGCTATTCCTCCCATGAAGACCAATGATGGGACACTATTCCTCCCATAAATAGCAATGATGGGGCACTATTCCTCCCACTAATACCAATGATGGGCACTATTCCCCCTACGAATACAGATGATGGGGCATTATTCTTTCCATTAAAACCAATGATGGGGCAAAATTCACCCACCTGATACCAATCATGGGCCACTAATACCAATGATAGGGCACTATTCCTCCCACTAATACCAATGATGGGGCACTATTTCTGTCACTAATACCAATTGTAGCACCCTCTACCTGAAGGTAGGTGCTAGAGTAGTGTTTTTCTAACTCAGGGCCCAGGTATAGGTAAATTTAGCCAGGTCTGTGCATTAGGCTGGATCTGGTTGTTATGATTTGGAACTGGGAGTGATCAGTGTAGTCGGGGGTGTGGCCACCTACACTCTCTGACTGAGTGATGTCTCCCCTGCTTTCAGAGATATAGTTCTGGAAGAGAGGTTGGACTTGAGATCTGAGTGGCAGGCATCTCATGTGAGGAGCCCTGACCAATCATTAACTTGCATTGGCAGGGGGCAAGCCTCTCATAAAAGCTGGGGTCACATGCTTCCAGGGAGGAGTCGGAAGTTCCAGAAAGACAGCATGGAGTAGCAGGTGCTGTTCTGGGCATCCCCATGCGGGGATGCGCCATGCGCGGAGGAGGGATGGAGGAACCATCAGGAGAGAAGTTAAAGTTAAGGCTCTTCACCTCTATGGAGACATCGGGTTGCTGTGACCGGGGAACACAGAGCTTGGATGTAAAGAGGATCAGGCCGAGGAAATAGTGGTCAAGTGGAGGAGAGAAGAGCAGCATTCTGTGACTGGGGACACAGAGCTGTTCTGGAAAAGAAGGTCAGTGTAACATAAGAAGAGGAACTGGTCAGAATGCTGGAGCCAAGGAACACAGCATTAGTAATTCTGAACTGAGGAAAAGCAAAAGTCCGTTCACGGCCATGTGTCAGGCTATCGTGTGGGGATACCGAGTCATCTCCGGCCTGGTTAGCATAAGGACCATGCCTTCCAAAGACTGTGTGGGTGTTTAACTCTCTGGAACGTTAGGAAGAAGCGGGGACAGTTTCTGCCCTTTGGTTCACAGGGATAATCCCATCAAAGTCTATCTTTGAGTTATTCAGAGTGACTCTTTATTGTCCAATTGGAAGGGAACAAAAAGGACATTGGTATATTATTGCACTAAGGACTATATAAAGAAGTTGAAGAAGTAATAGTCTACAGAGAACGTTATTGAACCAAAAGAAACTGAGAAGAGAGGTGTGTATCTTGTGTTCTTACAAGGCCATGGCCAATGAACAACCGTTTACTACATGTAATGCATCGAAGGGCATCACATGCTATCCTTCCCCTATCCAAATTGTAATCCTGAAATAAATTCAGCAAAAAACTATAAGATTGACTGTTCTTTTACTTTAATGGTGAATGGGGGAGCATGGCAGCGGGGTGATTGGCGGATTGCTACAACCAAATCAGCAGCCCTTATGGGGGTACCGCTACACAATGATAAGGCACTATTCTCCCTACTAACACTTTCCTCCCAATGACACCAACAATGGGGCACTATTCTCCCTACTAACACTTTCCTCCCAATGACACCAACAATGGGGCACTATTCCTGCCACTGACGCCAGCAATGGGCATTATTCCTCCCACTAAAACCAATGATGGGGCAAAATTCACCCAGCTGATACCAATAATGGGCCACTAATACCAATGAAAGGGCACTATTCCCCCCATTAAAACCAATAATGAGGTATTGCTTACTCCCATTGACAGCATGGCATTTTCTACTCCCTCCAGCTACAGTCTGGCCTCCCCTAAAGTCTGAAAGACAGTAAACCGGCCCTTTGTTTGGAGTATCCTGCTCTAGTGTAAAATCAAACCAATATTACATCCATCATATATGAATAAATGCATGTGAAAATAAATAAAAATGAAATTACAAAATTTTGTGAGCAAATCAATAGATCCAACATCGAATAAAAAAAAAAAAAATAAACTCATAAATGTCTCTGTTTTCTCTGTTTTCTGACAGAGACATTTATGAGTTTATTTGATTTTTTTCATTCAATGTTGGTTCAATTGATTGCTCACACATTTTTGTCATTTCATTTTTATTTATTTTCCTATGCATTTATACAATGGGGCCTATTAATAAAACTCATTGGATGAATGCCACACACATTTGTGCAGGCTGCATGCATTTTGGCTATAATTTTTGTATTGGATTAATTCCTATAATTGTCAGCTCCAACTTGTGGAAAAAGTGCGGTAACATTTTCTAAAATACCTCTATGAGAACATATACTGCATTTCAGCCGGGGGGTGGTGTGCAGGCATGGTGGTTGGAGTGGAAGGGAAACCAGTGATAAGACCTGGGAGAGTATGGGGGGGGGGATTCATGAACAGTAAGATGGAGGCAGGTGGCCTGCAGGCCCAGTGGTTAGAATGGGGGATGAATGTGCAGGTGTGGTGGTAAAAACTGGGGAGTATTGAGCTGGCACAGTAATAAGAGTGCGGGATGGGTGTCGTGCAGGTGCAGGGGTAAGAGCAGTGAAGTAAGATTAGGGATCAGGCACTGTGGTGAGAGCAAGAGGAAGGGGCTGCACTGACACAATAGTTATGGCGGGTTGTGCAGGTGTGGTGGTGAGATCAAGGGGGAAGAGCATGCAGGTAATGGGTAGGGTTGTTGCTGTGAAAATGATAAGAATGTGGGTGAGGTCATGAGAGCATCATGTGGGGTAGATAGCATTTATTTGGGACATGAACTTGGCTTCAGCACCATTTTGGGCCACCATCAGGGAATCTCAGTGTCATCTTCCTGATGTCCAACTTCAGCATTTTATCTTTACAGATAAATGTCTTATTTAAAATATGTTACCACTATTTAACTCTGCCCACCTAACCTTCAACTTTATTATTATTTTGTACATACAATCTCCATATCAAGCTGAAACTAAGAGGGAGCTAAAACTGAATTTTACTTTCTGTATTTTAATTTGACATAATTATAGGATATAACACATAGTGAATGATCACAGTTATCAACACAGTGGTGGACATTAACATTTAAAAAAAATGTTATTAAATTATTTTCTTTCTTTCTTTGTATATTCTATAGGCGATGCACTGCAATATGCAGTCCAGAGTGTGATTTCGGAAGTGCATGGAGCAAGACCTCTCTCATCTAAGATCACAATTATCCTTGTTGCTGACAAATCAGATGATCAAGTTAATGATGCAGCCAGCTCGGCTACAGCAAACAGTAATATTCTGACCTCTTTTTTTTACTCCTTAACAAGGAATTATTCCCACAAATGCACTAAAAATACAAATCAGAAGTTATCTGCAGCTCCCAACCTATTCCCCAGATTCCTTCAGATTTTATGCGGTCAGTGGTGATCATAACCATTCTGCAGTCTGTAGAGTTTAAAGGCTTTTTAATATGATGAGGCATGGTGGGGTTTTTTCCTCAGGTAGTTTAATCCAGTGTTGGCAAAACACTAGATCTTTGCTTATCTCATGATCCCCAACTTTCTCCTGCATATACACACTGGAAGATTGGTCGACCTTTGATGAAAGAAAGCGTTTTAAATGCTTTCTTGGAGACACAGTTGCTACAGAGGACTCACAATATCATTTTTGTGGTAAAGACTGAAGAGGGCCTTCCCTTCCTGTTTCTAGTAGCTTTAAGCTGTTTATGCATTCCCATTTGCTTTTATGGGGAGAAAAGAAGGCAGAACACAAACAGATGTCCATGTATACAAGACCTATAGTCTAAAAATATTTCTTCTACATTTTTAAACAGTAGAGGCAAAATAGTGCAACAGAACTGGTGCCATAGACACTACTGAAGGAGCTTAGAAAACTGAAATAGCTTAGTAAGGCCAATTCTCAGACTCTCTCTGAACTTTGATACTGGCCTTTAGTAAAACTATATGATCAATGGAGAGACATTCATCATGTGCCTGGTATCAGAGGGGTAAAGATTTACAAGGATTTTAGCAAAAGGTCAAGTTTCTTTGCTTTACCTTTTTTGTATTTGGAGAAAAACAGGTCTGATTTATGAGCGGGACATTTACTTGGGTCAATCAGTGCTGGTTACAACACATAAATTATGTAAGAGGCATTGGTCTGAGGGTGCAGGTGGAGTAAATGGGTTGGTTAATGGTAAGATGTGGTAGGGCACAGATGTTTGAGTAAATGGATTGGTAAACTGTAAGATGTGGTAGGGCACAGAGGGGCAACTCTGCTTACAGGTTCACCCAACATGATTACTCAGGTTGAAAAACACACATCTTCATTGAATTAAATTGTCTATAAGTGTCTCTGGAATTCCTGCCAGAGACAAACTCTTGCTGGGTGGCACTATGGCAGGACAGAATGCACATATAAGGACCTACAGCAAGAAGCAACAAAGAAGGGTCCAAAATGTTTCTCTGGTCCATAGCATCTAGTGTTTACAATTGCCTGCTCAATCTGGGACTATTAAAATTGTGTAATGCATTATTTGTTTTAGGTGTGCGCATGGGCCAGGTGTGCTTGGGCACAACCCAATCACTAGGATCTCCAACCGTCTGGAGGGCTGGCTTTAGTTGTCTAAGCTGAGTGATGTGACACTCTCCCTCACACTTCCCACAGCCAGTCCAGTTCCCCACCACTTGCACAGATGTGAGAGGAGAGAGGGCTCGATCTCTTGCCTCTACCCCTCTGGGTCTGTCCATCCACACTCCAAACCCCAGTGTGCTGTGTCTCAGAAAAGGGATGTGTGGGAGGGAAATTTGAAGCCAACAGCTGGCAGATACATTATGGATGAAAGGTGCTGATGCCTGAGCCTCCATCCTCTGGTGAGTGAGCTCATCATTCATTGTATGTGACTGAAGTCTCCTCCCTCCCTTCCTTCTCTCTCCTGCCTCCTATCGAGTGAGTACACTAAGGTAAGGGGACTCAGATGTAAGGGGTGCTCTGTGGAATCGAATGTAAAGAGGGCTTTGGGAACCCTGGTTTAAGGGAGAATGCTGGGAACTAGGATGCAATTGGGGGCTTTGGTGAGCAGAAACCCCCTTACATCAGAGTTCCCCTTTACACCAAAATCCACAGCGTTCCCCCTTAAATAAAATGTGCTGTGCGCCCCTAAAGTGTTTGGGTTTGGAGGAAATGTGGCAACCCTCACATAGACAGCAATTAACACAGAGCTTCTAATGCTTCATGTACACAGGACATTTGAAAATATCTCTCTCTCTCTCTCTCTCTCTCTCTCTCTCTCTCTCTCCCTCTCCCTCTCTCTCTCTCTCTCTCTCTCTCTTGTCATTAGTCAAAACAGCAATGATAAGACTGATCAAAATTATGCATGTATTGTTTGGGCTTGTTTGTCATGTTAAACCACAGGTCTAAAATTATCCCTGACTTCTCTTTTTTTATCCAGGAATATCTGTTTTCCCAATCGGAGTTGGATCCCGCTATGACGAGGATGAATTATCCATCCTAGCTGGGCCGTCTGCTATCCACAAGATCACAAAGCTGCAACTTTTTGATGACCTGCCAACTATTCTCCTGCTGGGAAATGACTTTATAAACAAGCTGTGCTATGGTAAGTCTAGCGATGTGTATACAATGTCCAAAAAAGGCCTGTTTTTGGACATTAAAGGTCATATTAGACCTATTTTGCAGGTAACTGATCTGTGTATAGGTCTACCTCAATCTAGAATTTTAAAAAAAATGTCTGAACAGCTGAGATTGAAGATGTGGCTTTAAAGATATCGTATTCTTGTATATGTTTTCTCATCACAACTCGTTATCAACTGTAGCAAACCTGCAATTCTTATATTGCCAATTCTGTCTCCTCTAAAATAAATTCTAAGTCCTCATTGACAGCCGTGTGGTACCTGCACTGCAGTCAAATTGGGATTAGCGGCTATGTGTGTGCAGCCGTTGCATCCCAATGGCACTGCCTGTACTTGGCACAGCCGATGATGTATACATTCTCTTATGCCGTGTACATACGATCGCACATTCCGACAACAAAATCCATGTTTTTTTTCCAACGGATGTTGGCTCAAAGTTGTCTTGCATACACACAGTCACACAATTTTTTTCGGAAATTCCGAACGTCAAGAACGCGGTGACGTACAACACCTACGACAAGCCAGGAAAAATAAAGTTCAATAGCCAGTGTGGCTCTTATGCTTGATTCCTAGCATTTGTGGAATTTTGAGTGTCGGAATTGTGTACACATGATCGGAATTTTCGACGGATTTTGTTGTCGGAAAATTTGAGATCCAGATCTCAAATTTTGTTTGTTGGAAATTCCGATGGAAAATGTCCGATGGAGCCTACACAAGGTCAAAATTTCCGACAACAAGCTCCCATCGAACTTTCTCGTTGGAAAATCCGACCGCGTGTACACGGCATTATTCTGCTCTTACTTCCTACCCCTATGATTAAGCCTTGGTGGGTGGGACGAAATATGTCAGGGGACATGGCCCAAGGAGCGGAATTGACTGAGGCTTTTACATGTATACATTCATACTAGGAACAGCTATGACAAGCGGTGCTTTTAATCTAAACTGTTCATTGCTCACTGGATGAGTTTTTCTTATGCTGGCATCCCTACTACAGTGCATCCAGAAAGTATTCACAGCACTTCACTTTTCCAACATTTTGTTATGTTACAGCCTTATTCCAAAATGGATTAAATTCATTATTTTCCTTAAATGTCTACAAACAATACCCTATAATGACAACATGAGAGAAGTTTGATTAAAATCTTTGAAAATGTATTAAAAATAAAAAACAAGGGAGGAAGGTTCTGGGGTGTTTGTTTATTCCCTTTAGTATGGATAGTTGTTATTTAGCCAGAGATGTAATCACCTTCTATTGGTGGTAATGTAATAATGTACTATTTGTGTTGGCCCTGCAAGGCTTTGTTAGGTGGTTTGGTTGTGCCACCACTACTGAGTTTTTTGCACTTTAACAAAAACTTCAATAAAAAGAATTTTAAAAATAAATAAATAGATTAAAAAAAAATCACATGTACATAAGTACTCACAGCCTTTGCTCAATACTTTGTTGAGGCATTATTGGCACCAATTACAACCTCAAGTGAAGTATGATGCTACAAGCTTGGCACACCTATTCTCCCATTCTTCTTTGCAGACCTTTCAAGCTCCATCAGGTTGGATGGGGAGTGTCGGTGCCACTCCTTTGTTATCTTGGCTGTGTGCTTAGGGTTCTTGTTCTGCTGGAAGATGAACCTTCGCCCCCGTCTGAGGTCCAGAGTGCTCTGGAGCAGGTTTTCATCAAGGATGTCTCTGTACATTGCTGCATTCATATTTTCCTCAATCTTGACTAGTCTCCCAGTTAGTTCCTGCTACTGAAAAACACCCCCACCGCACGATGCTGCCACCATCATGCTTTACTGTAGGAATGTATTGGCTAGGTGATGAGGGGTGTCTGGTTTCCTCCAGACAGGACGCATGCCATTCAGGCCAAAGAGTTCAATCTTTGTTTCATCAGACCAGAGAATTTAGTTTCTTATGAACTGAGAGTCCTTCAGGTCCTTTTGGCTGTCATGTGCTTTTTACTGAGGAGTGGCTCCCGCCACTCTACCATACAGGTCTGATTGGTGGAGTGCTGCAGAGATGGTTGTTCTACTGGAGCGTTCTCCTCTCCCCACAGAGAAATGCTGGAGCTCTGTCAGAGTTACTATCGGGTTCTTGGTCACCTCCCTGACTAAGGCCCTTCTCCCCTGATCGCTCAGTTTGGTCCGCTCTAGGAAGAGCCCTGGTGGTTCCAAACTTCTTCCATTTACGGATGATGGAGGCCACTGTGCTCATTGAGACCTTCAATGCTGCAGAAATTTTTCTGTACCCTTCCCCAGATCTGTGCCTCGATATTATCCTGTTTCGGAGGTCTGACAATTTCTTGGGCTTTATGGCTTGGTTTGTGCTCTGACATTCACTGTTAACTGTGGGACCTTAAATAGACAGGTGTGTGTCTTTCCAAATCATGTCCAGTCAACTGAATTTACCACAGGTGGACTCCAATCAAGTTGTAGAAACATCTCAAAGATGATCAGGATGCACCTGAGCTTAATTTTGAGTGTCATGGCAAAGGCTGTGAATACTTATGTACATGTGATTTTTTATTTTTTTATTTTTAATAAATTTGCAAAGATTTCAAACAAACTTCTTTCACATTGTCATTATGGGGTATTTGTAGAATTTTGAGGAAAATAATTAATTTAAATCTATTTTGGAATAGGGCTGTAACATAACAAAATGTGGAAAATGTGAAGCGCAGTGAATACTTTCCAGATGCATTATATCCTGAGTGCCAATGGGGCTCTTCACCTCAGCTTGGAGCAGCACCACCAAGTACTTATGGCCTTATTAATGGCTCTGCCTGTATGCGGATGCACGAAACTCCTTGCATCCTGTAAGAGCAAAGACAGCCCTTCCCATTGGTATAAGGAGAGGTATGCATACCTCCCCACTTTTTGAGATGGGAATGAGGGACACCTACTAGCAAAAGTATGTAGGCATAGGACATACCCCCTTGCCATGCCCCCTTAAAGGAGAATTATACAAAAAAAAGATTAGTTAAACCGAGTTATTAGTTAATAGTTAATTAGTTAATACCACTACTATTCCTTTATATTGGCTTTTGAAATTTACAAAGAGTGCTTTCACACTTTTTCACACTGGGACTCTGCGCTGGCAGGACGTCAAAAAAAGCAGTATACACCGCTCCTAAAGCGTCCCTGCCCATTGAAATCAGTGGGCAGCGGTGCCGAAGCTTGTAACGGTTCGTTTTTTTTTTTTAAATAACAAACACGTTATACTTACCTCCTCTGTGCAAGGGTTTTGCAGAGTGGCCCCGATCCTCAGTGGCACTCCTGGCTCCTCCTCTTCTTGACACAGACAGCAGGACTGGGCCCTGTCTCCTGTGTCACTGGATTTGATTGACAACAGCAGCCAATAGCCAATAGCTCCTGCTACTATCAATCTATCCAATGAGGACCCGAGACAGTGGCTCGAGCTGCTGTGCTCGTCCCCGTCGCTGGAACGATCAGGTTCAGGTAAGTAAAAGGGGGGCTCTGGGGGGCTGCTGCACTACAAAAGGTTTTTCACCTTAATGCATAGAATGCAATAAGGTGAAAAACTTTGAGGGTTTACAACCCCTTTAAGTAAAATATAGCACATATTGTAAAAATGAAAGTGAGCTTTCTGTCACAATACTGCTGGAATATGCTGGTAGAGATTCAATTGTTTTCTCTTTACTCACTAAGTTGCCTTTAAATCTAATCTAATTATTATTCTTTTTTTTTTTCCAGACTCCATCAAAGTGTGCACTGATGACGATGGAAATCAGAGAAAGGTACTTTGAGATTACTATGGGTGAGATCTACTAAAATTGGTGCACACAGAATCTGGTGCAGCACTGCATAGTAACCAATCAGCTTCTAGGTTTTATTGTCAAAGCCTAATTGAACAAGTTTAAGTTAGAAGCTGATTGGCTACCATGAATAGCTGCACCAGATTCTGTGTGCACCAGTTTTAGCAAATGTGTCTTTATTTGAAGAAAACCTGAACTGAGAGAAACCTGTAATGCCCGTACACACGGTCGGACATTGATCGGACATTCCGACAACAAAAACGCGGTGATGTAAAACACGTACGTCGGGACTATAAACGGGGCAGTAGCCAATAGCTTTCGTCTCTTAATTTATTCTGAGCATGCGTGGCACATTGTGCGTCGGATTTGTGTACACACAATCGGAGTTTCCGACAACAGATTTTGTTGTCGGAAAATTTTATAGCAAGCTCCCAACCTTTGTGTGTCGGAAATTCCGATGGAAAATGTGTGATGGAGCCTACGCACGGTCGGAATTTCCGACAACAAGGTCCTATCATACATTTTCCGTCGGAAAATCCGACCGTGTGTACAGGGCATAAGTTGCCACTACTAAACTCCTTCAGAAAATGCTACCTTCTTGACTATCTCTGGCTTCAGTACTGTTGGCGACAGACATTGACAGACAGGATAAGAGTATACAACAAATTAAGTCTGAGTATAATCACGTGTATGATCTGCATACTTGATCCAGGTCAACATGGAGGTCTTTTCATCAGAAGGACAGCCAGGCAACTAGCATTTTTAGCAATATTTTAGCCAGTTTGTTTTTCTTTGCACAGAATTTTGTTATTATTTTGTGATAGTATTTACCAGTCTGACACTGTTTATAGGTACAAAGATCTAACATTTTGTCATAGGGCCACCTCAAACCATAGGGCCCTGCCATACTTGCATACATAGCATTTTCCAGAGGTTCCCAAACTATATTTACAAATATTTCCCAGGATAACTTCCTGAGTGTTGTCTAGCTGCATGAGCTACTCTGTATAGTCAGAAAAAATGTGGCTAGGTCCCATAACAGTTCAACAGTTTGCTATGGCTAAAACATGCCATAGGCATTTCGAATCTCGGCCGTTTAGCAGGGACCGGTTGATATTCGAACCATGTATGGGCAGGTTGATTATACCCAAGTTGATCGATCAACTTGGGTGCAAGTAGCCTGTCCAGTTTTTCATGCAATTATTACCAGCAGATATAGCCGCTAGCAATAATTACTGTGTGTTCTCCAGGCCGGGGCGGCTCTTCTCTTCCCCTGCTCATGCAAGGGTTGCAGGAAAGAAAGTCGCACCATCAATCGCTGGCTTAAAGTGGATGCAAACCCCATTCTGAACTCGGCGTATATATATATATATATATATATATATATATATATATATATAGAGAGAGATATATATCTATATATATAGATATATATCTATACTTATATATGTAGTGTTTACTCATCTCTCTGCTAAGCTCTGAATCCTGTGTCTTTCTGCTGCTCAGTTCCTCTGTTATCAGCAGGACAACTTCTGAAACAGGAGATAAAAGCAGCTACAAACTTATGTCTTTTTCACAGCATAGCTCTGCAAGTTTCATTGTTCTTCTGCCTGGAGGGGGGGGTGCCTTTCCCTTCAATCAGCTCTCACACAGTGTATACCCAGACTCCCCTCCCACTGCTGAAACAGGAAGAAAGATTTCTAACACAATGTGCACTTTCTAAAGAGTTTAGAAAGCTGAAGACAGCAGATATACCTGTAAAACTAGGATGATTTGTTTCATCTCTGTGTATCATCTGAGGCTGTTCACTTCACTGGGTATATGTGAGAGTTTACATCCACTTTAAGGTGATAGATAGATAGATAGATAGATAGATAGATAGATAGATAGATAGATAGATAGATAGATAGATAGATAGATAGATAGATAGACAAAAATGAAATGTGGTTCCCCAGCAAATGCAGAATATATTGCTCATTGCATTAGGGGAAGATTAATTAGAGAGTAATACTTATCTTACTTCACACTCCTGTGGTCTTCCTCCCAACTTTTTTCGGTAGTGACAGTCCTCCAAAGCAGCTTTTGTTCTGGTTATATCACTTTGGCATTATCAATTGCAATGCTGGACCAGTAAACGTTGCATGTGCATGATGACATCGAGGTCCTGTCCATGTTCCTGGGTAAGTATTAAGTATTCCTTAAACAAAACAAGCATTATTTTTGTAGAGTTTAATTTTATTTGGCCAGGCCTGAGTTTACATTTTGTATCTGCTGCTTTTGTTTTGAAGTACATTTGATGGTTCAATAAATTATCTTTTTCCTCTTCTAGGCTGGAGAAAGTTGGACCCTTTCAGACCAGTGTCATACTGTCAAATGCCTGCCAGATGGTTCCACCAATCTAGAAAGTCACCGAGTGAACTGCCTGAAGATCCCAAAACCAATATGTGACAATAACCTGCCTGCCATTAAAGTTGAGGAGACGTGTGGTTGCCGCTGGGTGTGCCCATGTAAGTGTTCATCTCCGTTTCTTATAGAGTGAGGGCACCAGCAGTGATTGCTGCACCTGCCGAATAAGATCAATCATAACTGCTTAATATTCATGCATTCTGTGCTTTCTGATATCAGCTATTGCTCATACTAAGAAACCAATCTGGCCTGACTAGTCGGAGTCAGTTATAAACACTGCTCTAGGTTGGTAACCTAAGTGGGGTTTTGAAACTGCACATTTTTATTAGACTTGGGCACTCTGACATCTTCATATACAGTGCAGGACCTGCAGTCCTGCATTGTAAGGGAGGATGCTGAGTGACCACCACACAACCTGGAGCATCAGGAAGTGGGAAAGAGCTCTCATCAATGGGGAAGAGAGTGATAAGGTGAGCATAGTTGCTTTTTCTGTTACTTGTAGTCAAAAAGGAAAATTTAATCCCTGCAGTGCTGGAGGGAACCCATTGCAAAGGTCATTTTATATTTAAATTATATTACAAATAAAACTTTTTTTTTTTTTAGTTTTAGGTGGCAAAGGAAAGCGTTGAAGCTTTTGTTTCTCTCTGGTGCATTGTTCATCTCTTATTAGCATCAGTCACTTCTTATGCCCTGTACACACGATAGGATTTTCCGATGGAAAATGTGTGATAGGACCTTGTTGTCGGAAATTCCGACTGTGTGTAGGCTCCATCACACATTTTCCATAGGAATTTCCGACACACAAAGTTTGAGAGCTTGCTATAAAATTTTCCGACAACAAAATCAGTTGTGTACACAAATCCAACACACAAAGTGCCACGCATGCTCAGAATAAATTAAGAAACTAAAGCTATTGGCTACTGCCCCGTTTATAGTCCCGATGTACGTGTTTTACGCACCACGTTCAGAACGATCGGATTTTCCGACAACTTTGTGTGACCGTGTGTATGCAAGACAAGTTCGAGCCAACATCCGTCGGAAAAAATCCATGGATTTTGTTGTCGGATGTCCGATCAATGTCCGACCGTGTGTACGGGGCATAAGAAGTTTTCTGGACACATGAGATACATTTGTGATGGGGAGAGAGCTCAGCACACAGTTTGTCCATTCAGAATTCAGCTCTGCATCCTTTCTTTGTTTCTGTGCAGTGTGTGGAGGGGGCTGTGTCCCTTTCCTCCAATGAGCTCTCACACAGTGTAACTGCAGCTTTCCACACCCTCCTCTCTGCTCCTCACAGATGCAGAAGGATTTTATCACAAATCTGCACTTTTGAAGGAATATAGGGAAGAGATGGCTGCAGCTAATCAAGTAAAACTTATGTAGGAGGATTTGTTTCATCTCTGTGTGTCAAGCTATTCACTTTACTGGGCATATTAGAGGGTTTACAACCACTTTAAGTAAGACTAATTTTCTTCATACAGGACTGTGCAATTCAAGGTTAGGGTAACCCTAGACATAAAATGGCATCTTGAAAACTGAACTAGTCATGGCATAACCATGTTCACCTAGAGGTTAATTTACTAAAACTGGAGTGTGCAAAATCTGGTGCAGCTCTGCATAGAAACCAATCAGTTTCCAGGTTTTTTGTCAAAGCTTAATTGAACAAGCTGAAGTTAGAAGCTGATTGGATATCATGCACAGCTGCATCAGATTTTGCACGCTCCAGTTTCTTGCAGAGCTTGCTTTAAGTGCCATCGCACAGACATCGCATGTAATTCGCAGCGCACTGCCGTTCACATTACATGCGATGTCTGTGTGGTGCGATATCAGCCATAGAGATAGTATGGCTGATATCGCACCGCATTCGGTGCAAACACGCACAGGACCCTTTTTTCTGTTCGGACCAGAATCGAATCGCATGTGTGTTCACACATATGCGATCCGATTCATGTCCGAACTGTCAGTTCGCAGTGCGATATGCAAGCTGAACTGGGGGTGTCGTTAACAATGTATTGACACTCCCCAGCGATTCGCATATGGCAGTGTGAACTGACATGCGATGCGGGAACACGCAGTGGATTCGCAGTGTTCTCGCATCGCACCAGTGTGAACCGGCACTTGGCTGGCCATACATTCTACAATTTTCTTTAGATTTACCAAAACCATCAATTATAAGGTCAAACCTAAACACTTTCAATCTGAATGCAATCATGCAGGCCCTTGTACTACATAAAATAAATACAAGTCTGCTGCACTTATTTAAATTTCAGTACAGATTGTAATACAACACCAGCAGCTAGCACAACATTGAAGACAAGTCAATAAAAAGCATATATGGATAAGGTGCAGTTTTTGTAAATAAAGTCCATAAGAAATCAATCCAGGAACAGATATCCAATTCAATTCAATTCAAAATCAGTGGTGAGAAGGAGGTATATGACAGAAGAAACCATCACTGGCACCCAATCACAAAGCCGCTTACCCTCCTTAATGGGCCCTCACTACAAAGGCCACATCAGCATGTACTGTAAATGATATAGGAACCCATCAATCTTCATACACCATACTTCTGTAGCAACAGACTGGATAATGGATGCAGCAACCCCAGGTAACAGCTCTCCTAGTTCAATATGCACTCCAGCAATGTTCACCACACAAATGTCATCACATATGAATAGAAGGAGATAAACCTCATTGTGCAGTACATCAAACAGTGTTTATTTTGAATAAAAGCAAGGGAATTAACTCACATTTTTAGCAAATAAAAAATGGCTTGTATTTGTTAAAAAAATCCAGCAATCCCCACCAGAAAGATGGCCACTGCGTCCCAGCATGCACTTGCGTCTCATCGCAGACTCCTCCCTACGTCGTTTCGTCACAGAATTACGTCGTCAGGGACCCCTCTCCTTCTCTTCACATGGGATAACATTTGTGTTGTGAACATTGCTGGAATGCATATTGAACAAGGAGAGCTGTTACCTGGGGTTGCTGCATTATCCGATCTGCTGCTACAGAAGTATGGTGTATGGAGATTGATGGGCTTCCCATATCATTTACATACTGATGTGGCCTGAGGGCCCACTAAGGAGGGTAAGCGGCTGTGTGATTGGGTGCCGGTGATGGTTTCTTCTGTCATATACCTCCTTCTCACCACTGATTGAATTGAATTGGATATCTGTTCCTGGATTGATTTTTTATGGACTTTATTTACAAGCGCTGCACCTTATATCCTTGTACTACATAGATGAAGGTAAATCTAAAGGAAATTGAACAAGAAAATTGTATAATGTATGGCCAGCTTATGGCAGGACTTTTTTTTTTAAAAGTATAAAATGGCTGACAGGTTCACTTTAAATTATATTCAAGCACTTGTTTTATCTGGAATTCTTACTTTTTGTCCGAATAGAAGTGCCTAAACTTGTATGTTGAAGGTCATTAGGTTCCTGTCAGTGGCGATGCGTCCATAAGGGTGCACGGGCACCGCCCCTTCTCTCCAGCCACCCCCTCTATCACCAATGTATAGATTCATGCACTGCATGAATCTATCCATGGCCGCCACTGCCACCCCCTATTCAGGTGCCCGGCCCCTTTTCGGGCGCCGGGCACCTGAATTACAATGGTGGGGGGTGTTTTTGAAGCATCTGATTAGAGCCCTAGGCTCTAATAGGTGTCAAAAAAAGTGAACAGCAAGCGCCATGCTTGGCGCTCGCAGTTCACCCAGCTGTGTTAGAAACCCACTGCCCCACGGAGACAGGGTAAGTGCCGGGCAGAGGGCGGGCAGGGGGGTGCACAGTGGCAGCATTCGATGGGCTCATTTGATGGGGCACAGTGGGAGCATTTGATGGCACAGTGGGAGCATTTGATGGCACAGTAGCAGCATTTGATGGGCACAGTGGCAGCATTTGATGGGCACAGTGGCAGCATTTGATGGGCACAGTGGCTGCGTTTGATAGGCACAGTGGCGGCGTTTGATGGGCACAGTGGCTGGGTTTGATGGCACAGAGGCTGCGTTTGATAGGCACAGTGGTGGCAATTGATGGGCACAGTGGCCGCATTTGATGGCACAGTGGCTGCATTTAATGTGCATAGTGGCTGCGTTTGATGGCACAGTGGCTGCGTTTGATGGCGCAGTGGCTGCATTTAATGGCACAGTGGCTGCGTTTGATGGTACTGTGGCTGCGTTTGATGGCACAGTGGCTGCGTTTGATGGGCACAGTGAGGCTGCAATTGATGGTTTTTGTTTTCAGAATTTTTCAATTTCTTTGCGCCCCCCAGAAATTTTGAGCACCAGCCGCCACTGGTTCCTGTATTCTTTGCATTTTGGTTCAATAGGAGGTGGAGCATCATTGGTAAGGTGAAGTTTTACCAAGCAAAGGATTAATAAAGTATTTCTTACTCAGGTGACAGTTTAGGAAAGATACAGATATTTTTCCATTACAGCAATCTTTGGCTTATATATTAACACTTTTCCCCCTCCCCCCAAAAAACCTAGTGCTAACCTGATTATCTAGAATCTCATTCAGCACTATTCTGAGTAAAATACTGGCACCACCAAGGCCAAAATTCCCATATTGTGAAATATTGCAAGCTCCGTTTAGACAAAAGAGTTATTCAAAATTCTTGGCACCATTTGCAGTGCTACGCTCGATGTCATCAAGGATGTCAGTAACTCCTACATTCTTACATACATTCTGCTGATTATACTGTTCTGTACTCATAATATATTGTGCCAGCAAGGCCAATGGATTCCAGTAATACTGCCTCTTTATTAAAGTGCACTGTCTATACATTTAATGGTTTTGTCCAGGCCGTCATGAAACGACAATGAGTACCATTTATTCATTTGTGAAGGGTAGTTATAATAAACTGTTGAAAAGAGAACGTAAAGCAAAACACACATTCAGTAACATATACAATGGTATTTTTTTGATGAACCCTTTGGAAGAAACATGGCTCATTACAAGCATAAACATAAGTAAGAACAAATATGAGTCAATCAAAGAGGACCTTGCCCAATAAGGACTGTGTATCATTTTGAAACAGGCAAATACCACTGCTTTATTCATTTAATAAAACAGCATATACAGTATAGCCAATTATAACAGCAAACACAATTTGAACAAAAACCCTGTGCCAGCCACAGAGAACATGTGAAAACTCATCCATCATAACCTACTCTTAATACCGTTTCAATCTATAGATTCTGGACAAAAATCTCCAAAGGTCTTAAAAAATAAATAAAGCCATGACAGTAAATAAAGAAGGGAAGTCGACACTGGAAACTCGATAGAAGCTGGGAAGTTCAAGGTTTGCAATCTCACTTCCAGCACTTACTAGTTTCCCAATCCCACCCCTTTAGGCAAGAAGAGCTAATACGACCCTCCTTCCCATTACTCTAAATAATTCACTTGTAACAAAAAGTAGTAATAAAAAAAGCACCAGTGGGTACCACTGGTCATTTTTTGTACATAGATTTTGCATGGTCTGTGTGGTCGAAGTGCAGTAGGGGATGAGTCTTTTGCCTATATGTTTTGTGTTTTAAGTAGTCCTTCTTTTCTTTGGGGGTATATGCACTGTGGCAGAATATGAACCACGAGACAGATATTTTGACATTTAGGTCAAGAAGGTCACATACTCTAAATGGTCAAAAGTCTGCAGACACCTGACCATCATACATAGTTGAACTTGTTAGACATTCAGTTCCAAAACGATTAACATGGACTTGATTGCCTCTACACGTTTGAGAAGACTTTTCACAAGATTTTGAAGTGAGCCTGTGGGAATTTGTGTCCATTCAGCCAAAAGAATATTTGTAAAGTCAGGTATTGTTGTTGAGCAAGAAGACCTGCTCACAAAAAATTTGAGGTGATCAGCAGGGTTGAGGTTAGTGCTTTGTGTGGGCCACAAAAATTCCTCCATACCAATATGGGCAAACCATGTCTTTATGGAGCTGGCTTTGTACTTATGGGCAAAGTCATTTTGGAACAGAAAGGGCCCTTCCCCCAAACTGTTACCACAAGGTTGGAAGTGCAGCGTTGTCTAAAATGTCTTTGTATGCTGAAGCAATAACAGTTCCCTTCACTGGAAACACCTGAACTAAATAATTTGGAGGGGTGTCTACGTATGTTTGAATCATGGCCAGGGCAATATCTGTATGGAGTTTGCATGTTCTTTCTGCACTTGCGTTGGTTTCCTCTGGGTACTTCAGTTTCCTCCCACACTTCAAAGACATGCTGGAAGGTTTTGTTGGCTGCTGGCTCCATTGGCCCCAGTATGTATGTGAGATAGCAGTCTCTTGGATACAGGGACTGATGTGAATGAAGTGTGGATATTACTGCGCTAAACCAAAATGATTAAGGTGTCAAGCAGCTGCATAAAAAATGTGACAAACATAAATAGGAATCTAAATGGTGAATACTGCAGCGCTAACCAATAAACACAAATATATGAGTGAAAAAGAATAGTGAATGAAAATAATAAAAAACATAAATACGAAGTGTCTGATAAATGTACAAAGCTCTATGAATGGGTAACCAGACACCAGTGAGCCCTGGGAAAGTGAACATTTGCACAGTGCAAAAAAGTATATGGTTATAGTCCAACAAAAGCTGGTCTTCTAGTGAAGAATGGTGAAGAATCCAAAACTGATATGGAGGACATCAAAGATATTGCATCATCAACCAAAGAGAAGTGTGTGTGCCCTTACTGGAACTGGTGGACTCCAAAGTCAACGACATGGAGTCATACAGACATGGTGCCACAAATGGCCAAAGTGTGGAGCTCAACAGGGTCCAGGACCTCCAAGGTGGAATCCAGAGAAGAGACGGGAAACCTCCAAACGGACTTCCCAATCTGGGTACATCAAACTGGATCTGGATGGTAGGATCAACAGGACTCCGGAGCCACTCTCAGCAGAGTAGTATATGGAGAAAGAAAAAGCTTCCACACGGTGTAGATTAAAAAGGTGGTAATTTATTTCTAAAAACGGCATACAAATATAAAAGTGATCAAAAGAATAAAATCTGGGCAATGTGGAGAGCCATAAGCCAAAAAAACCCAACTGATGTGAATGTACAGTGTTTAAAGCACTGTGTAAATTGATGATGCTGTATAAACTCTGATAATAAATACATTTTAGCTCTGTGCTTAAAGCGGGATTCCGTCCTAAAAAAAAAAAATTTAAAAGTCAGCAGCTACTAACACTGTAGCTGCTGACTTTAAATAAGTACTTACCTGTCCTGGGTGCCCGCGATGTCGGCCGCCCGAGGCCGACCCATCCCTCGGCTCTCGGGTAAGGGAAACAGGCAGTGGAGCCTTGCGGCTTCACTGCCAGTTTCCTACAGCGCACGCACGAGCGGCGCGGCGCTCTGTGAATGGCCCCGTGGTGTTCTGGGAACACACACAGTTCCCAGAGACAACGGGGCTGCTCACCGAGGAGCAGAACACACCACGGAAGAGGAAGAGGCAGATTAGGAAGACTGCCTACAAAGGGTTTAGGTAAGTTTAAAAAAAAATGTTTTTTTCAAATGTTTTTTTTTATTTATTTTTTTTTTTTTTGGTGATTTTTTTTTTTCAGGGTGGCCCTCCACTTTAAAATAGAATTAAGGCCTTCCATTAAAAATATTCTATGCAGTATAAGCGCATCTGCAAGTCCACCTAATGCCGCTTCCTGTAATGGTGTGGCTATAGTGCTGCACTACTCCTGAATTCAGAGCGGAGTTGCCATTCACATGTATGCTGTCCCTGCTTCCATTGTAGTGAGTGAGAAATTGTTGCAGTGAGCATAGCTATCAACATTGTCATTGCTGATTCACAGGCCTGTAGCTTGTGAATCAGCCCCTGGCTACATCTAGTGCTGCCCATTGCTTTCTGAATTGGCACCACTGCTTCTGCTGCTGAAATCCTCCCACTGTGATTTGCAGTGTCTGGGAGGGGGAGCGTGTGAGACACAAATTAAGGTGGATTTGGCTCGGTCAGGTTTTTTTGTTTACTTTGTTCACTATGACGTTTGTGCATCACATTATAACCTAATTTGGGACCTGTTTAGATGTTCGTACAGGAGCCTTTAGTTGTACTTCTACTCTTTGGCTGAATATTTGCATTAACATTTTTTTTTTGGTTCCCTTTCCAGGTACCTGCAAGGGAAGTTCCAACAGACACATTGTAACCTTTGACGGTCTAAACTTTAAACTCATTAGTAATTGTTCCTACGTGTTGTTTGATGACAAAATGAACAATGTGGAAGTCATTTTACAGAACGGAGAATGCCGTTCACTGAGCCATCAGACCTGCATGAATTCTGTGCAAGTGAAGCACGATCAGGAGGAAGTAACACTGTTCAACAACATGCAGGTATATTGGTAGTGAGGTTTCCAGAACAGCATACTAAAAATAAGCCAATCAAAAAATAAATTGTTAATAAAACTTAAAGTGAAGATATAAAAGAGGCACCAAGTGCTACCAAAGCATAGGTCACAGCCAAGGTTGACATTTACAGAAATATGTCAAGATTTGCATATATCTTTAAGAGGCCTGTATCTTTGAAACATTTTTATGAGTTATTCTCTTCTTTAAGCTGTTTTAAGCTGAAATCCAAGAAGATTAAAAAAATGCAAAATTAATGTAGCTAATCATTCATTCATCATTGAATGTATTTGTTTTAAATCCAAGCAGTGTAAGGCTCCATTCACACTAGTGCGACTTTGGTTACACTCAATGGATCAAACTCACTTCAAAAGTTGCACCAAAGTAGCGCAGGCACCTTTTCAAAATTGCTGTGACTTTGAAAAGAATGGCTGCAGCTTGTCATGCAACATGTCCAAAGTCTCATGACAAGTCACACAACTATGAATGGAGCCTAAATCTCTGAATATGGCTTTTTATCAGCATCTTGCATTTCCTGTACAGCTTAGTTCAAACTGGGGAGGGAGAAGCAGGAAAAGGAGCCAGTCAGTTGTGCTGTAGTGCAAGGTACCATGCTGACAGGAGGAGAGAAAAGAGTGTCAGACAGATGAGCTCATCAGTGTGCTGCTTCTCTTTTCACTGTCCATTCTGGGCCTGAGCTGTGTGTCAGAGCTGTGTAAATCTTAGGACTGGATGTACAGAACTATAAATAAAAATAATCCTTCTAGTCTCACCATGTGTGCTGCCATCTCATTTGATGGACAGCTGCATTTAGTTAATAAAGTAACACGTGTCTGATTAAAGTGGAAGTAAACCCATCAATTTAACAGTTTAAAAAAAAGTTACATTCCCAGCATGTGCCTGGAATGTAACTGTCACATTGGTTGTGCTCTCAACCAAACCGTCAAACCATCCAGTGGCTGGTGTCATAACTGATCACATGTGCAGCATCATGGCAGTTGAAGATTAAACAGAGGTCAAGATGGCAGCTTCCTTGGCTGAAAACTATAGGAGGGTTTACTTCCCCTTTAAAGAGCAGGAGAGAGGGAACTGTCCCGTAAAATGTCGAGAAAAAGTTGACGGCTATTCCACACTAAAGTGATCCGTTGGGTGCTTTAACCGCTTGCCGCCCACCGGCTGTCATATGACGGCCAGTTGGCGCGGCTCTCGTTCTGGGAGGGCATCATATGACGCCCTCGCCTTCCCGGCCCAGCAGGGGGCACGCACCCGCCGTGTCACTCGGGACCCGATGCGCATGCCCGGCATGTCCGCCGGGCACCCACGATTGCCCGGTAACACAGCAGGACCGTGGATCTGTGTGTGTAAACACACAGATCCACATCCTGTCAGAGGAGACCGATCGGTGTTCCTCTGTACTGGGAATACACCATCGGTCTCCTCCCCTTGTGAGTCCCCTCCCCCTACAGTAAGAAACACTCCCTAGGAAACATTATTAACCCTTCAATCACCTCCTAGTGTTAACCCCTTCCCTGCCAGTCACATTTATAGAGTAATCAGTGCATTTTTATAGCACAGATCGCTGTATAAATGTGAATGGTCCCAAAAATGTGTCAAAAGTGTCTGATTTGTCCGCCGCAATATCACAGTCATGATAAAAATCCGCCATTACTAGTAAAAAAAAAATAATAATAAAAATGCTATAAATCTATCCCCTATTTTGTAGATGCTATAACTTTTGCGCAAACCAATCAATATACGCTTATTGTGATTTTTTTTCCCAAAAATATGTAGAAGAATACATATCGGCCTAAACTGAGGAAAAAAGGTGTTTAAAAAAAAAAAAAAAAAAAAAAAATTGGCTATTTATTATAGCAAAAAGTAAAAAATAATGCGTTTTTTTTCAAACTTGTCACTATTCTTTTGTTTATAGCGCAAAAAATAAAAAACACAGAGGTGATCAAATACCACCAAAAGAAAGCTCTGTTTGTGGGGAAAAAAATGATAACAATTTCATTTGGGTACAGTGTTGCATGACCGCGCAATTGTCATTCAAATTGTGACAGTGCTGAAAGCTGAAAAATGTCTTGGGCAGGAAGGGGGTGAAAGTGCACTGTATTGCGGTGGTTAATGCATGCGCAATGACACGTGTCTTGGCATGTGTTGACCTGCATTAAGAATGAGTTGCCAGTGCACCACAATGGATGAACAAAATGTGCCTGACTCTTATTTCAACATGAAGCGTATGGCATGTGCCTTGTGGTGTGCTGCTGGGTGTTAAAGCTGATCTCCGGGCAAATTTTTTTCTCCATGCAGTTGGGCTGTGGTCAAGTGCTCGTTTTTGACTAGGGCTTCGGAGAGCCGAGATATACTCACCTAATTCTCCGATCCTCCCAGTGCAAGACTGGTCCCTTTGACTCCTGCTCCCCTTTCCCACGCGGTCCTGCAGACATGTGCAGTGGACCGTTCCTGACGTCATCACGTCTATAGGCCTGCTCTGGATGTGAAGATGTCAGGAACAGTCCACCGCTAGGCATGGGGAACACCGTTATCCGGAAGATCGAAGGATCAGGTGAGTATAGGCTCTGTTTGTACCTCTAGACAAAACAAGCAGTTAACCTATGCAGTCGGGCTTGCCCAGAGAATTTGCCCGGAGTTGGGCTTTAAGTGTTGCACTTTACTGTACAGTGCACTGGGATGATATTCACATCGAATGGCACTGCAATGCACCACACATAGAGCCTGAACTGAATGGGGGAATCTGCATTTGTTATAAACACCTGCAGATCTAATGAAGGGCTAATCCATCTTAGCACAGACTTCTATGAAAATCAGTGAAGAAATCATAAAAGCAGGAAATAATATTTCCGGGGGTATTCTGTAAACCCAGAATTTCCATACCACATTAAAGCTGAACTCTGGACACAAAAATCTTTCAGTTGGATATATTTCTTGATAGCTACAAAGGATATATGTCTCCTTTGTCAGCACCAAATGCCTTTGCAAACCAAGACATTACCTTGTTAAAGTAGCAGTGACATTATCACTGTGCTGTACATAGCCTGTGCAGAGAACAGAGCTGTGGGAGGGGCTCAGTAGGCCCCACCTACTGCAGGCTGCCTGCAGAAAACTACAGGAGGGGCGGAGACAAAACCAGTCACCCGGCACAAGGAGAGAGAGCAGCAGTGACTGGTTTTTATTAGAGGAAGCTCCTGCAAAATAACCAAGTGTCACACTGGATTACTGCACAGACCTGGAAGAATTACACAAAGCACACCAAGTTTTCATCTTGTACTTACACATTATTTGCTAATCCTTGAGTTGAGCTTTATATTTTTGACAGCTTTAGAAAATTACAATAACTGCAGATTAAAATGCACAGGTCATTTTTAATAACAATAAATTCTAATATGGCTTGTGTAGCCATTTATTTTTTTTATTTTTTTTTTAACAAAAGTGGGTTTTCCTTTAAGTGAACTAAATTGGGATTTAGTAATAACTCACAGACTGTGGTCAGAAAGCTCCGGTTTGCAGGTTTTTATTGAGTCCGGGACATGTAACGTTATCTTGTTACATAATAAAGAATCTTAGAGGGGCTGTTGCTCAACACACAGCACCCAATATAACATCATACAGAACTTGCTGACTTCCCTGCGACCTCTGGCAGGGTGACTGCAGCAAGTGAGTAATCTCTGCTAAATGATGATGCACTGCAGAAAATATCCCAAACAGCCAGAAAATAATGTCTTACAAAGCGCTAAGGAAAATATTGCTTTACTACGACAACTTAGATTAAATGGATTATTGCCAGTTTCTACAAGTGCATGTTTTGTGTTATATTTTTATAAATGTGTAGGTGTGGTGTTGGTAGCACTATTGATTTGAAGTGTACTTACAAACAACACTTTTTTTTTTGTATTTGAATAGAGTGGGAAGGATTATCATTTCTTTCAGGTTTTAATTGCTGTCTGTGTCCCTGCTAGGGTGACCTGGTGACCAATGTCACTGTGACAGAAAGTAAAGGGAAATCCATAATTTTATTTTAGCACCAGAATAGAGGAAAATCTCACTATGCAGACACCCGTTCCTGTCATAAGTGTCTAAAAAGTGATTTCCTTTTCTTAACTGATTGCCAACTGTATACTGTACATATACGGCGGCAAAGCAGCTCCCCCGTGCAGAATCACGTACCTAATTTCTAAGCCCTGGTAGAATGAGGCGGCGACAGCAGGGCTCATAATGGGAGATCGCCTCGCTGCAGGTCAGCGGGATGGGGGGTGAGGAGGGGGTCCTGTGTAAGTTCACCTTACAGATTTTTCTGTAAAGGTGAACTTACCCTTTAAGTCCACGCAATACAAGTACAGTAGGTGTCAGCAGACCCACACTGCAGTGCAATACAATGCATAAGCCATATGCTGTGGTGCTTGGTTTTCAATAAAATTGTACAGATCTGATTTACCGACCATTGATGTGTATTGGCAACCTATTATAAATTAATGGCGAGCCATAAAGGATAAGTTCAACTTTAGGAGAATGTTACATGTTACACCCATATTTAGGTTGTAACATGTAATATGCTCCTATCCACCCACCTCCTGCCGTCAGTGCTCCCCGCTCAGTGACAGTGGATCTTCTTCCCACACCCGCTGTCAAAATTTGAAAAAAAGCATAGCTGTGCGGGGCTCCGCCCACATGGTCATGTCATTTATTCACAGTTTCCTGTAAATGAATAGACTACAAGTACTATCAGCCATTGCGGCTGACAGTTTGTAGTTTTTAATGAACTGTAAGGTAACTGGTGAGTGCTCTCATAGTTCATTGATTCTTCCTGCCATTCAGAAACTGCCTGGCCTTATCAGAGGTAAGGGCAGACCGTGTACTGAGAGTCTGCAGGCTCTAGGCATTGTACCTGCGATCTGCTGTTCGTGAGTGTAATGCTTTACAGGATGTAATTAAAAAAATAAAAAATAAAGGAACACAATTTTACCTGCAAAAAGATGTGCATTTATTATTTTTGTTTTACAAAAGGTGAGCATAGCCTTTAATGCAGCTCACATTAACACACAAAAAAACACTACATTGCAGTGCGTTGCCTTAAAGAAAAGGGTGCATGTCTTATTTTTTGTGCATTATTGTATGTTGTCAGCTCATTCAACATGAGTGGGTTGTGTAAAGGTGGAGATCCTTAACGCATAGTAGTGTGTTGCATTAACACATTTATTTGAAAAAAAGTACAGCAGCATGATTTTCTTTGCACCAGAATGCGCATAAATGCATGTAAAAGGAAAAAGTGTTTGCATACTAAAGGTAAAAAAATTGCACCACAAACGCATTACAAACACGTTTAAATGCACATGCAGTGGAGTACTCTGAAACTGGGCATTGTGGTGTAAATGAGCCTCAAGTGTATTACAGAGGTTTTACAATTCTTAAAATAAATGTAGATTTTTCAGAAGGATCACTGTTTTAGACCAAATAATGTGTCATTTATTAAAAATGCATTTAAAAAAAAGCCAGCCATGTTTGTAACCTCTAAAAAAAATTCAACTATTTTTTAAAGGTATCTGTCAATGGAAGATCAGTCACCGTGCCACATCACAGCAGTGTGTTTGAAATTGATGTATATGGAGCTGTCATACATGAAGTCAAGATTCCTAAACTAGGATTTGTGTTGACATTTACACCATCAATCAATGAGTTTATGCTGCAGCTTAATCCCCATGTGTTCTCTTCAAGTACATCAGGACTTTGTGGTAAGTACTGCAAAGATAGATAGATAGATAGATAGATAGATAGATAGATAGATAGATAGATAGATAGATAGATAGATAGATAGATAGATAGATAGATTTATTGTCATTCCAATATAAATTCACAATAATGTTTCTGTCCTACTCCACCCATACCATAAAAACATATATCACACACTCATTCATAGTACATACAGTAAATCAAACCAATATAAAAAAAACTAAAACATTCCCTTTTAGAAAAAAGAACACCTGTTATAACAATAACAATGTTTGCGTAGGCCTCAACCTCAGCTCAAATCAACTCTCCCCCAAGTCAACTAGAGGACTGCTTTTTTCCACCCAAGGCAGTCTTATTGACCTGTGGTAAGGAAAGGCATGACAATCGGGTGGATGTGGCTTCAGCTCTGATTGGACTGGAGGCCTGAAATTATGAGGCTCAGAAAGAGCATCTTTGTGTTGTCAAAGTAGACATAGGTACCCCAAGATACTATCTGTGTTGTAATTTCTACTTGTTTAGAACATGTGAAAGGTTTACTGTAATGTTGCACTCTTCTGGTTAAAACATATTAAAGAAAATGTTTTTTTATTCCTTGCACAGGTGTATGTGACCACAATCCAGGTAATGACTTCACACTAAGGGATGGCTCAGTAACTAGAGACAGTAACCTATTCATAAAGCAGTGGACCTTGTCCGACCATATGGGTAGAGTATGTGAACCTATAATAGAAGATGTCTGTACCCATCCTCCCAGCCCCCAGTGTAACATCTTGCTCTCCAAAACATTTGAGGCATGCCACTCCAAGATCCAACCCAGCACCTACTTCTCCCTGTGCCAGGAGAGCAGCTGCCATGGACAAGACTTCTGTGATATCATTGCCGGATACAGCCACCTTTGCCGAATACACGGCGTGTGCATAGACTGGAGAACAACAGACCTTTGCCGTGAGTACACTATGTCTTACTTATCTGCAGAAAAACATGACTAATATAGCAAAAGCACGATCTATAAATAGTCATATCACTGCTTACAGTAAAGAACTTGCAAAGAATTGGTTTGCTTTACTCTGCCATCCCTAACTGCATGTAGTTACTTTACTTCACTCCTCCACTGCTCCATTCAGTGCTAGGAGCTAAAGCAAACTCTCGGCATTTCCAGGTATGGATCTCATACCCATCAACTGTCAGTCCAGAAACAGTGTGACACTTTCATTGTCATCTCTGTACATTATAAGTGACACCAAAATATTAAAGCTGAAGTTTAGGTATAGCAATTATTACATAGTTACATTGGTCCAGCTTGAGAAAATCGAAAGTGTTCCCTAAATGGCGCCTCTGCCAAGCGAGTGACCTCTTGTGTTCAGCAAGCAGCAAGACAGTCACTTGGCACGGGTTCTGTAAGCTAGTGGAAATTGCTGTAGTTGCAGTGCCTACTAGCCTTTCATGTACTAGTGCAATAGTACAAAGGAGGTGCTCTGGTGTCAGGAATCAGCAGCAAGGATGGCCAAATCTGCGTAGCTACACTATTAAACTGGGAGCAGAATATATATATATGTGAATTTATTAATAGTTAACAAAAGACATCCAAACACCAGCAAACATCAAACATAAAGATATCGGTGAATCAAAAACCTAAACCGTATACCTAATTACCTAACTGACCAGAACAGAATAACAGATATCCTAACTATCGGACAAACTATATACAATATATACAAATGGGGAACACAGGAAAGCAAGGTAAAACTGGGGGGGCAGGGAAGATATAGGAAGGGGAAAGCTAAACTGGGATCAGGAACAAGGGAAGGAAGGAACAAGACAGCAGAGTTCAAGTTATGTGCCACAGTCAAAAGCACAGTCAAAAGTAGGCACAGGATAAATGGCTGTCAGTATCTGGCAGCAAAAAAAACACTGACACAAAGTGTAATGGTAGACGGGGGACTAAATACCTTCCCAGCAGCCAGCATCAGGTGGAGACTGTTTACTGCAATCTGCTGGCTGCTGGGAGACACCCACTGACGGACACCAGAAATAAAACCTCCCACTCTGGGAAGCACAGTACTATCAGCGGGTGATTCAGATCCTGACAAGAGGGTTTTGGTGGGGATGTGTTCAAGAATAGTTCTTAGGATTAGTTGGCAACTTCAATGACTACAGGTGATCATTGTAGACATTTTTGAAAATAAGAAATCCACTAACAAGTTTCCAGAATGATCTTTGTTATACATAGCAGTCAACAAAGGAAATCCATTGCGTTTTGGAAGCTAACAATGCTCTCCTTCCTCAGGGCCAAGAAGTGGTAGTTGTAAAATCTGTACTGCTTTGAGTGCTATTAGTAACAGACATTTCTATCCCTCATATAAGCCAGCAATTCAGTAGTAAAGGTACACTGTTATCAATGTTCTCATTATAAGTTTAGTATGGATTGCCAAGCTTTGTGGTTTTTTAGAGACATCTCACTTTCCTATACCCACACACATCATTGTAGCTATTTTTCTTTATTGCCCTTCTCTGGAAACCCCCCCTTCATCTCTACCATAAATCCCCCTCCCACCCATTTACCACCCATTGTTGTAACATCATGCTTCCACTGCTGAATTTTTAAAGTGGTTGTAAAGGCAGAAGGTTTTTTATCTATGCATTATGATAAAAAGCCTTCTGTGTGCAGCATCCCCCCTCAGCCCCCCAATACTTACCTGAGCCCCATCTCGATCCAGCGATGTTGCACGAGAGACTCGGCTGTTGGCTCCTCATTGGCTGAGACAGCGGCGAAGTACCATTGGCTCCCGCTGCTGTCAATCAAAGTCAGTGAGCCAATGAGGAGAGAGAGAGGGGGCGGGCCGCAGTTCCGTGTCTGAATGGAATCATGGAGCTGCGGCTTGGCTCGGGTGCCCCCATAGCAAGCTGCTTGCTGTGGGGGCACTCAACATGTGGGAGGCGCCAGGAGCGCCAAAGAGAGAACTGAGAAGAGGAGGATCTGGGCTGCCCTGTGCAAAACCACTGCACAGAGCAGGTAAGTATAACATGTTTGTTATTTTTAAACAAAATAAATTTAGACTTTAGTATTACTTTAAGGACCTGTGAGGTCTGATATACAGCCAATGAGAAAGGTCCATGCCACCAAGCAGTGATGTAGACACCTAGAGAAGGTTCCAGGTAACCACACATTTAGGCAAGTAAAATTGATATTCAGTCTAGTTTAGTTCAGTTTCTTTATTGCTGTGTCGATTAGCTGGGGGGGGGGGGGGGGGGGTGCATTGCATTGTTGTTTGTGGGTAGGGGGGTCCTTGGCCAAAGTTGAACTTCAATTCTTTTGACTTGTAGTATTTTTTATTATTTTATTGACTTGAAGTATTTAAAAAAAAAGTTCTGACATTGTTTTAGTATACAGAAGTAGTGATCTCCCCAAAGATTATGGTACAGTGTCTGCTGGATTTTCCATTGCCTCATACGACACAACTAATATCCAGCATTCTGTTCAAACACACTCGGTCTCAGCATGTTTTAGGTGGAATCACCCATATTAAGTGGGGACTTCCCTTTTTTACCCTTTGAGAGGTGTGAGCTCTACATGACTGATAAGATAATAACACCTGATGCCATCTGTCTGCACTAGGACAATAAAAGGCATTCTCATTACAGGACACCCCTGAGTCAGATAGCATGGCTGTGTCACTGCTTGTATCTCAGCCTAATGTAAATCACCCTAGTGGAAAAAAATATCTGTATAGGTTATAAGTATAAGTATCTAAAAGCCCAATATCTGAATATGCTCTGTATGTATATATATAGAGAGAGAATGTATTATACAGTATCTCACAAAAGTGAGTACACCCCTCACATTTTTGTAAAAATATTTTATTATATTTTTTCATGTGACAAAACTGAAGAAATGACACTTTGGTACAATGTAAAGTAGTGAGTGTACAGCTTCTATAACAGTGTAAATTTGCTGTCCACTCAAAATAACTCAACACACAGCCATTAATGTCTAAACCGCTGGCAACAAAAGTGAGTACACCCCTAAGTGAAAATGTCCAAATTGGGCCCAAAATGTCAATATTTTGTGCAGTCACCTTTATTTTCCAGCACTGCCTTAACCCTCTTGGGCATGGAGTTCACCAGAGAACTCCTCACCTGATTACTGCCACACATGCTTGACACCATCTGAACCAAATCCATTTATCTTGGTCTCATCAGACCACAGGACATGGTTCCAGTAATCCATGTCCTTAGTCTGCTTGTCTTCAGCAAATTGTTTGCGGTCTTTCTTGTGCATCATCTTTAGAAGAGGATTCCTTCTGGGATGACAGCCATGCAGATCAATTTGACGCAGTGTGCGGCATATGGTCTGAGCACTGACAGGCTGACCCCCCCACCCCTTCAACCTCTGCAGCAATGCTGGCAGCACTCATAGGTCTATTTTCCCAAGACAACCTCTGGATATGATGCTGAGCACGTGCACTCAGCTTCTTTGTTCGACCATGGCGAGGCCTGTTCTGAGTGGAACCTGTCCTGTTAAACCGCTGTATGGTCTTCGGCACCATGCTGCAGCTCAGTTTCAGGGTCTTGGCAATCTTCTTATAGCCTAGGCCATCTTTATGTAGAGCAACAATTCTTTTTTTCAGATCCTCAGACGCGTTTATTGCCATGAGGTGCCATGTTGAACTTCCAGTGACCACTATGAGAGAGTGAGAGCGATAACACCAAATTTAACACACCTGCTCCCCATTCACACCTGAGACCTTGTAACACTAACGAGTCACATGACACCGTGGAGGAAAAATGGCTAATTGGGCTCAATTTGGACATTTTCACTTAGGGGTGTACTCACTTTTGTTGCCAGCGGTTTAGACATTAATGACTGTGTGTTGAGTTATTTTGAGGGGACAGCAAATTGACACTGTTATACAAGCTGTACACTCACTACTTTTACATTGTAGCAAAGTTTAATTTCTTCAGTGTTGTCACATGGAAATATATATAATAAAATATTTACAAAAATGTGAGAGGTGTACTCACTTTTGTGAGATACAGTATATTCCACCTTACCAGTCCTTAGATGTGGTGACTGCGTCAGTTTTCTATTTCCAAGTAAAAAAAGTTTGCTGCAAGTACAGCAAATACCTATTCTTCTTACCAGAAATGCAGAGTTCCTATTTCCTGCATGCTGAACTAATTCTGTTATCAATTAGCATTAACAGCTATAAACAGCATCAATTAGCATGCTGTTTATACAGACATAAATGCAACAACAATTCTCATATATTTTAATGTGAATAGTGGTTCTGCCACTAGGTGGTAGTGTGTTGTGTTTACAGGCATACCCCACTTTTAACCTCCCTGGCGGTATGATTATTTCATATTTTTGCGTCTCAAAGCAGTACAATTATTTTGCATAGAAATTTGGTGTTTTATATTGTAGGTCTGTAATTCTTAGCAATAACTCACTTATATCTGTCCACCAAGAGTCTAGTAGATATCCCGGGTATGATGACGTTTGAAACACAAAATCATAAATTATAATATAATAAAAAATTATAAATAATAAAAAAATATAATAATAATAAAATAAATGTCCCCACGATTCACTATCCCTCAATTCTGCAAGTGTTCTAATTTACTATCGCTGTTTTCTAGCTGGTCTAAAGCCACTTTAGACGTAAAGGGACACTTTTTGGTTGCTATGGGCAATCTCAAGTTTCAGTATATATAACATAAAACTGCATGCAGGGCATGGGCCAAAGTACTGGGGACAAAAGGGAAGTGAAATGATTTCATACAGTACTGTAATCTGTAAGATTACAGTACTGTATGTGTTATGATTTTGACATTTTTTTGAATTTGCCACCAGGCTCCGACAGCGCGGGGGGGACATCGCAGGATCCTGGGGACAAGGTAAGTATACCACACCAGGATCCTGAAATGTAATCCCGAGTGTGGCTCGTGGTTACCTCTAATGGTGCAGAAATTTAACCCCGAGCCACACTCGGGAATACCGTCAGGGAGGCTACGTACTCAATGGAGTTTATTTACTAAAGCTGGAAAGTGCAAAATCAGGCTCACTTCTGCATAGAAACCAATGAGCTTCTAACCCCAGCTTGTTCAATTAAACTTTGGTAATAAAACATGGAAGCTCATTGGTTTCTATACAGAAGTGAGCCTGATTTTGCACTTTCCAGCTTTAATAAATAAACCCCATTGCGTACTTAAAAGTCGGGTCTGCCTGTAATACCTGCCTAATGTAATATTCCTCCTTGTAGAACTACATAGTTACAATGTAATTCCCTGTATCTGTGTTGTTGTTGATTTTAATAAAAACAAGGAGGACTCAGCCATGTGTTTAGCATCTTGATTGATAAGAGTCATATCTAAGTCAAATTATCCTTTTTTCTGTATTTATAAAGAGAAGTATGTTTAAAAAAAAAAAAAAAAATCATATTTACCTAGGTCCGATGCTGCATCTGTCCCCCGTCCCCTCTACACTGAGAACCGAGTGATTGAACACTGCTGATTGCTCAGTTCTCACAGCTCCGTGAGCAGAGAACTGCAGACTGTCAGTCACAGCTTTCTGCTCTGCTCCCTCCTCGCTCATTGGAGCGCTGAGCCATGGAGGGGTGGGGGCAGCCAGCTCAGGCTCTCAGCGGCTCGCTGAGAGCCTGAGCTGGGTATCGGTCCAGGCACCTGATGGATGCCAACTCCGTGGTCGTGATGACGCGGTGCCTGGGCCAACTTCTGTGACGTCAGCAGAGAGCGGACTTTAGACCGCTGTCTGCTGAAAATGGGTCACTGGAGTGCAAAACGAACTGCACTCCTGTGATCCATAGGAGGAGAACAACCAAACGAGCATTGGCTATACGTCTCCTTTAACTAATTCTCCTACCCTCAATGTAAAGAAGATGAGGCAAGGAAGATATGTTTGAAGTGCAGCCTGGGTGACAATCATGGCTCCCTCCATAGATACAGTGTAAAAGTGAACAGTGTCACCCAGGGACAGAAAAGTGTATTATTCACATAATTACCATGGGAGAATAAAAAAAATGCCTTAAAAAAAAAAGAAAACGATTGCAGCCACCACATCTAAGAACTGATAAGCCAGAAAATATTACATTTTTGTTTAGGGGTTTAGATATGCTTTAAAGCATAGATACATTAGGAAGCTGCAAAATTCTCAAAGTCTTAGACATATAGAATTCCACTTTTGTGTCTCCAGGATCACACAAAGCATAAATATGGTCCTCATCTTCTGTACATCACTTTAAGTATGCAATCCCCGCACAGTTGCAAAGATACATTGACGTCATCCAGTTAAAGCAACTGTAAATATTTAAAAATAGAATATCAAATTATCAAAGAGAAACATGATTTTATATTTATATGAATTAAATGTATTTTTTTTTCATAATGAACTACATACCAAATTAGTATTTTCTGTTTAAAGTTAAAATAAAACACATATGTATTTTTTTTATCTTTTTAGTTAAAATGTGTACTTTTATTTTGCACATTGAGGAATAAATTATATGTGCATGACTCGCATTGATCAAAATCTGTGTAATTGTAATGAACTGCATGTGATTGCAAAATATTGTATTAATTCTCCTCTAGAGGAAAATGTTAATGCTAGCGTATTTAAAACAAAACTCCTAGGCTACACAAATATTGTCTACATACTGCAGGCATGAATATCCCTACTTAAAGTGGTATTAAACCCAAAAAGCAAATATGTATTATTTTGCAGCTTACTATATCTTAAATGGTAGCATTCATTTTCTTTTTTAAGCTTTTCTTCTTCTATATTCATCTGCTGATCCAGCCAGGAGGTCTGTTCTTTTTTTAAAAACACAAGCTCTCCAGCAGAATGTATCAGTTACACAGATGAGACAAACCATTTAACAGAGGTGCTAAAATGATCAGCTATCATATACAGGCATACCCCACTTTTAAGTACACAATGGGGTTTATTTACTAAAGCTGTAAAGTGCTAAATCAGGCTCACTTCTGCATAGAAACCAATCAGCTTCCAGGTTTTATTACCAAAACCCTAATTGAACAAGCTGAGGTTAGAAGCTCATTGGTTTCTATGCAGAAGTGAGCCTGATTTTTCACTTTCCAGCTTTAGTAAATAAACCCCATTGTGTACTTAAAAGTGGGGTATGCCTGTATCCATGTAAATTCTTTATCCCAGAAAGAAAAAACTGCTGTAATTGCTTTTAGTGTGAGTTGGAGTTTGGCATCAATTTGTTAGTGTATTAAAATCTGCTAATACATTTAACACCCCCCCCCCCCCCCCCCAGACTAACAGTGCTGCTGTCTGCTGTACCCGCTGTGCTCCTTCATCCAGAGTGAAGGAACACTAATACAGGAGGTGTGTTTTTGGCCAGATCACCAGGTGAAAACAGAGAGAAGAAAGTCTAGAAAAAGAAAACTAATGGCACCGCCACACCTAATGATTGGCAAGCTGTAATATATCACATCTTTGGTGGGGGGTACCAAAACTGAGCAAAACCCTCACAGTAATTTTACAAAAGAAGTTGCCTTTCATTTACAACTGCTTTCTATCCTTATTTTACAGCATAGAGAATACAGCCAGAGGACAGGGATTCTCATTTTTGGCTTTAAAATTACCACAGCAGAGGTCTGATTTTAGGGTTCTAGCAGGATGAACCCCCACTTAGACATCTATAGCAGTCAACTGGTGATTCAGACTTCCCAAAATTCAAATATTAGTTTTGGATGAATTTAGCCTTTAACATTTGATTAAACCCCATCTGAACTGTTAACCATCAGATTATTCCTTTCACAATTTCTAAATATTTATAGAACAATAGGCCTTCGATTTATCAGCATAACGATTTACTCAACATCGGTCTGTGGTTTTGGTTTAAGCCTGAGCCTAGGTTCAGACTAGTGCGATCTCAGACATCGCATTTGGTGCGATCACATGTGATGTCTGAGCAATGCGAGTTCAGCCATACAGTTGTATGGCTGAACTCGCACTGTATTCGCACAGAAAAAGGTGCAGGGACTTGTTTTTCCCCGCACTAGAATCGGATCGCATGGGTGTTCTCACCTATGTGATCCGATTCCTGTACCAATCCACAGTTTGCACTGCGATCTAAGAACCGTTCTGGGGGTGTCATTAATAATGTATTGACACCTGCAGCGGTTCGCAAAGGGCAGTGTGAACTGCCTTTGGGAGAGAAGCGATGCGGGAACCGGCGATGTAATTGTGCTGGTTCCAGCATCGTACTAGTCTGAACCTAGGCTTAAAGCGGTAGTAAACTGCTGGTGCTTTAAAAAAATGCAAGGCAATGTCATAAGCACATTATGAGAAACTTACCTTAGAACAAAGCCCTCCAGTGCCGCAATGTCACCGCTGAGATGGCTGGCATCTTCCCCTGGTCTTCCTTCCGGGTTCACGTCTCAGGCTACATGAGTGGCCAGGGGCATGATGATGTCACTCCGAGGACGAGCGCAGGAGCCGCCGTTTCCGCCACGGGCTTTGAAGGTCCGACACTGTAAGCCGGACCTTTAGAGTGCATGCGCTGATGATGTCATCAGCTGCATGCACTCTGAATATCTCCTAAAGAGTGCAAAGGGTCCTTTTTAAATTAGGGGGTGCACGAGTTTAGTCAGGCCTATGACAGCACAAAACCTGAATACACCACTGACTGAAAGGGGATGTTATTTCTTGTATGGGGTTGATTAGTGTAAATAATACTGATCTCTGCTCTGCACAACACATACTTCTGACCCCTGCACTCTGTTACACACTACTGACTTCTGAACTTTACATTACTTACTCCTAACCCCTGCACAGTGTGTTACACAAAATACGTTGAGTTGCACATTCCTGACTTCTGAACTCTGGGTTAGTTACTGGTAAACCCTGCACTGTGCATTACATACTACTGACCAGTGAACTCCGCATTACTTACTTGAACTCCACACTCTGCATACTATGTACTATATGTAATGCAATCTGAGTGCAGATGTCGGGAGACATTTGCACTCAGATTGCATACTACTGCCCTCTGAACTATGTGTTACCTATTACTGACCCCTGAACTATGTGTTACCTATTACTGACCCCTGAACTATGTGTTACCTACTACTGACCCCTGAACTATGTGTTACCTATTACTGACCCCTGAACTGTGTGTTACCTACTACTGACCCCTGAACTATGTGTTACCTACTACTGACCCCTGAATTCTTCAAACCTTCCTTGCTTTTAATGGGTGCTTGCTTGGAGTATCTCTTCAAACTAAAGCACGCTGGACCCTGGTGATCTATGATATCTTTTATGTTGTTTAGGTAGATCATCACCTCTCCAGGGTTCCCTGACCCTGATGTACACTATATATACTTTTTTGCCCCATGGTTCAAAATGTCTAGTATATCCACACACATACACACAAAAAAAAACCTTCTTTATGTTTCAGCCATGAACTGTCCAAGTACTATGGTGTACAACCACTGCCGGGTAGGATGTGACAGGGACTGCGCAAGCATCCACAATGCAACAGACTGCTCTGACCACCCAACAGAAGGCTGCTTTTGCCCAGATGGAAAAGTAACGTTACATGGAAAATGTGTCTCGGAAAGTGCCTGCACCCAGTGTGTTGATATTTACGGAACTGAGTATAAGGTATGTCATGGTATTTGTCACATTCAAGAAAAGTTCCAATCTAAACCAAAAAGGTTGTTGTTTTTTGAGAAATTAAACAAGGATTATACTATGTGTTTACCTTATATGCAGAAAGTGCTTAGTGTAGTTCTTCTATAAGAAGCTCTGTGGATCAATATCGGGTTGATTCACTAAAGGCAAATAGACAGTTGCAGTCAGCAAATGTAGTTGCTCCAGAGCTTAGTAAATGAGATGAAGCTTCACTTTGCAAAAAATAACCAATCATGTGCAAGGAAAAAAAAACAGCATTTTTGTTTGCACATGATTGGATGATGGAAATCAGCAGAGTTTCTGCTCATTTACTAAACTGGAGAAACTGCAGTGGCAGAGTGCAACTGTACTTTGCAAAGTGCACAGTCTATTTGCCTTTAGTAAATCAATCCCTATGTGTCTATACTTCTTGTGCAAGCTCATCTGAGACAATTAGAGGCCAAGGGAGAAAGGATGTCTTGTGTGTAGCAGATATGCAATAGAGGAGATTCTGCCCTCCTGGCGAGAATAAGGGAAAATTAGAGAGCTGCTTAGTTAGCAAAAAAGTCTATCCATCCTCCCCCAACTACTGAGGCATGAGTCGTAAGGACTGAAGGGGTTAATAACATGACATTACCAAATGATCTGTGCAGCTATTTTCAATCAATTAATACACATAAATGTGCATCAACACAAACATCCGAAAACCACAGCAAAATACAGGTGCATCTCAAATAATTAGACTATGATCAAAAGGTTAATTCATTTCAGTAATTCAATTCAAAAAGTGAAACTCATATATTATATAGATGCTTTACGCACAGTACACACAGTGATATATAAATATATTTTTTTTTATAATTGACAATTTTTATTGTAAACAATACAATAGTTGAAAATAACATTGCATATGAAAAAAAAAGGGTAATGAAAACATAGTATTCATAATAGACTTCTCTAGAAAAGGGCATAGTGGACCGTAGAAATCTAGACTGACGTACGAAAATTGCTTAGCTCAGTCTTCCAGATAGGGGGGAAAGAAAAGAGAGAGAAGAGAAAAGAGAGAAAAGGGAAGGGAGAAAGGTATAGAAAGGACCCAGATATTAGGGTGCGTCTCTCCTGGGCTCCGGGTGTTTACAGTGTACAAGGCGGAGGGGGTCTCATGGAATCGTGGCACAGTGATATATTTCAAGCATGTCTTTCTTTTTTTTTTTTTTTTTATTATGGCTTACAGCTAGTGAAAACCCAAAATTCAGTATCTTAGAAAATTAGAATATTGTGAAAAAGTTCAATATTGTAGACTCATGGGAGTTGATTTACTAAAGGCAAAAAGACTGTTGCTCTCTGCAAGTGCAGTTGCTCCAGAGCTTACTACATGGGCAAAAGCTCTGCTGACTTCCATTATCCAAACATGTGCAAGCAAAAATGCTGTTTTTTTTCCCCTTGCAGGTGATTGGGTACCCTTTGCAAAGTGAAGCCTTACTTCATTTTCTAAGCTGTGGAGCAACTGCACTTGCAGAGGGCAACTGCATTCTGCAAAGTGCATAGTCTATTTTCTTTTAGTAAATCAACCCCATGGTGTCACAGTCTAATTAGCTAACTAACTCAAAACAGGTGTAAAGGTTTCCTGAGCCTATAAATGGTCTCTAAGTCTGGTTCAGTAGGTTACACAATCATGAGGAAGACTACTGACTTGACAGTTGTCCATAAGACAGTCATTGACACCCTCCACAAGGAGGGTAAGTCACAAAAGGTCATTGCTAAAGAAGCTGGCTGTTCACAGAGTGCTGTATACAAGCATGGTAAAAGTGGAAGGAAAAAGTGTGGTAGAAAAAGGTGCACAAGCAACAGGAATAACTGCAGGCTTGAGAGGATTGTGAAGCAAAGGCCATTCAAGAATTTGGGGGAAATTCACAAGGAGAGGACTATGGCTGGTGTCAGTGCTTCAAGAGCCACCACACACAGACGTATCCAGGACATGGGCTACAACTGTCGCATTCCTTTTCTTAAGCCACTCCTGAACCAGAGACAACATAAGAAGCGTCTTACCTTGGCTAAGGAGAAAAAGGACTGGACTGTTGCTCAGCGGTCCAAAGTTCTCTTTTCGGATGAAAGTAAATATTGCATTTTATTTGGAAATCAAGGTCCCAGAGTCTGAAGGAAGAGTGGGGAGCCATGTCATCTGCTGGTGTTGGTCCACTGTGTTTTATCAAGTGCAAAGTCAGCATAGCCCTCTGAAAAGAAATTCTAGAGCACTTAGTGCTTCACTCTGCTGACCAGCTTTATGGAGATGCTGATTTCATTTTCCAGCAGGACTTGGCACCTGCCCACACTGCCAAAAGTACCAATACCTGGTTTAATGATCATGGGATCACTGTGCTTGATTAGTCAGAAAACTTGCCTGACCTAAATCTCATAGAGAATCTGTGGGGTAATGTCAAGAGGAAGATGAGAGACACCAGACCCAACAATGCAGATGAGCTGAAGGCCGCTATCAAAGCAACCTGAGCTTCCATAACACCTCAGCAGTGACACAGGCTGATCGCCTCCATGCCACACAGCATTGATGCAGTATTTCATGCAAAAGAAGCCCCGACCAAGTATTATTGCAGTTTAACGTTAATGGCTTAACAAATTTTGGTCATAACCAGGACTTTTTTTCAGGGAGAACTTGGTGGAACTCAGTTCCACCACCTCTGGCTCAGACCCTTTGGTGCCTGCTCACCACAATCACTTGTAAACACAGAAGTCTGGTTTCTGTGTTTACAAGTGAAAGCTCTGCACTCTGTGTGTAACCCCCATGAACTCTGCACTCTGTATGTAATGCAATCCTGATATTTAATGCCCCTTTAAGACCCTTCTACTTTTTATGAAATATGACCACACCCTCTATTTGATGTGATTTGGAGGGTGTGTGTAGGGGGAGAGGTTTTGGGGGGTCGTGGTTGAGCTCCAGCACCTATTGTTTGAGAAAAAAAGCCCTGGTCATAACATAACATTTTACACGTGTTTAATCAAACATTTATCCACTTTGTTATTAATCCAGCGCTGCACTGCTCTTTTTGATAATTTTTCCATGTGCCCTTGTATTGGGGTTATGGTGTTCAGCTGCAGGACTCCCTTCACGGCTTTTTGACTCACTATTATTATTATTTTTTTAGCACCTAGCTCAATTTCTTCTTTACTAAAAGATCTGGAGTTGATTGTAAATGTGGTGTTTGCATTTGGAATCTATTGCTGTGAACCTATATCACACGTTCAAAGGAGCTATCCATGCAAGTGAAACAGGCCATTGTAAGGCTTTAAAAATTAAACAAATCCATCAGAGATATAGTAGCAACATTAGGAGTGGCAAAATCAACAGTTTGGTACATTCTGAGGAAAGAAGAATGCACTGGTGAGCTCAGCAGCATAAAAAGGCCTGGACGTCCACGGAAGACAACAGTGGTGGATGATCGCAGGATCCTCTCTATGGTAAAGAAAAACCCATTCACAACATCCAGGCAAGTGAAGAACACTCTCCAGGAGGTGGGCGTATCATTGCAAAAGTCTACAATTAGGAGAAGACTTCACCAAAGCAAATACAGAGGGTTCACAACAAGGTGCAAACCATTCATAAGCCTGAAGAATAGAAAAGCCAGATTAGACTTTGCTAAAAAGCATATTAAAAAGCCAGACCAGTTCTAGAAAAGCATTCTTTGGATGGATGAAACTAATTTAATCTGTACCAGAATGACGGGAAGAAAAAAGTGTGGCGAAGGCTTAGAACAGCTCATGATCCAAAGCACACAATGTTATCTGTAAAACATGGTGGAGGCAGTGTGATGGCATCAGCATGCATGGCTTCCAGTGGCACAGGGTCATTGGTGTTTATTGATGATGTGACAGAGGACAGAAGCAGCTGGATGAATTATGCAGTGTTTAGAGATATAATGTCAGCCCAGATTCAGCCAAATGCAGCAAAGTTGATTGGACGGCGCTTCACAGTACAGATGGACAATGATCCAAAACACAATGCAAAAGCAACCCAGGAGCTTTTGAAGCAAAAGAAGTGGAATATTCTGCAATGGCCGAGTCAATCACCTGATCTCAACCCAATTAAGTATGCATTTCACTTGCTGAAGGCAAAACTAAAGGCAGAAAAACTCACAAACAAAGAACAACTGAAGACAGCTGCAGAGTCTGGCAAAGCATCAGAAAGGAGGAAACCCAGTCTTTGGTAATGTCCATGGGTTCCAGCCTTCAGGCATTCATTGCCAGTAAAGGATTCTCAACAAAATATTAAAAATGAACATTTTATTTATGATTGTATAATTTGTCCAATTACATTTGAGCCCCTGAAAATGGGGGGACTGTGTATAAAAATGGTTGCAGTTCCTAAAATTGACTTATGTATATGACTTACTGACATATTTATGTTCAACCCCTTGATTTAAAGCTGAACGTCTGCACTTCACATTAATTTGGATTGTTTTGCTTTAATTTTATTTGATTAGAATTACTGACATGAATTCACTTTTTGATGATATTCAAATTTTTGGAGATGCACCTGTATAAGTGAGTACTTTACGTGTACTGACAAATATCTGCAGGTTATGTCTCAATCTGACTCTGACTTACCTTATGCACCCGTTTGGGTGCATATGTACCTGGGCAATCCGATCTGGAGACATCCCCAGAGGGACCCTCCTTCCCCCTTCCTTCCTCCCCCACTACAACCCCCCCCTTTTTTTTTCCCTTAGTCCATTAAAGCTGCCTTGCTATATCTGGTAACTAACGCTATGATCTTGTGTGGTAATTACCCCGGGCAGCCAGCTCAGAAAGCTTAATCTATGTCAAGCTCTAAGTTGTATATTATGTTAGAATGTTTCTCTTCTTACATGATTCTGATTATCTGACTCAATTACATCTGTCTTTTGGCTCTATGTAATGCAATTTCTATGCTCATATATGTGTTGAAAAATATGGAAATATGATGCAGTTACTGATTCTTTGATTTCATTGTTTAAGTCAGTGTTTCATACTATTCTCTGTAAGAAGTGTTTCCATAAATAAAGAATAATAATAAGAAGAAAAATATTTACCAGTGCCCATGAAATGCAGCCTTACCAGTGCCATAAATGCAGCTTGACCTGTGCCAAAGAAATGCAGCCTTTGCAGTGCCATAAATGCAGCCACTCGGGCTGCTCTGTCTTCTGTCTGAGTGTCAGGCCCAGCCGGGAGATCGCCCGGCACTTGTGGGGGCTTGGGATGTCTGTCCTCCACTCTCCTGCCTCTCTTCTGGTACTAACATGGTGGCGGCGAGGGAGCGGTGCCTGGTCAATATTCGCTCCATAAGATGCAGAGACATTTTCCCCCATATTTTGGGGAAAAAAAGTGCGTCTTATGGAGCAAAAAATAAGTATATATAAGTGAGAGACTATATATATATAAAAGTCCAATGATGTGAAATTCAAGTGTGCTTGAAGAACAAACTAAGACAGTTCAAATTAAATAGAGCAATTTGCCATTTACCAATCTAGTGAATATATTGAAGATGATGACCAAACACCTTGTGCCCTCCACTACAGGTAACAATGGCCTCTTACCAGATTAAAATTGATCCCTATGATAGGGATCAAGTAAGTATGTTGGTAATAATCCTCCAAATAACCAGCAATGGTCATAGCAAATCACCAACTTAAAAAACCTTGGTGACTCCATATGTCAACATGTCAGGCCGGGCAGCATCCACCCTCATAGGAAGGAGCAGAGCTGCACATAGTGTAAAACCACTATTAAAAATGAAAAGGTACTTGCAGATGTAGATTAAAAAGCAGCATGTAACAGCAAGTAACAGTGCCTTACCAAGCAATTACTTTTACAAAACTCTGCATTAGATACTCCTGACCTCTGCATTCAGATTACATACTACTGACCTCTGAGCTCAGACTACCTCTGATCTCTGTGTTCATTAAAAACCTCATTCTGGTCAGCCATTGAATATAAGCATGTTTGGCCATCCCTCTGGGGACTAAGGGCTAAATGTTTACTTAGTCCACGGGGTAAGGAATAGGCAAAAATACCTATCTAGGTTCACACTATTGTGGGTGTGGGAGTGCTAATATTTAAAGCGGTAATAAACTCAAAAACAACAATGTAGTATATTAGAGCCTACCAATCCTTAAATGTCGTGGCTGCATTCGTTTTCTTTTATGGATTTTACCCCCTTTGATTTTGCATGCTGATCCTGCCAGCAACAAACTTCCTGTCTTGCCCCGTACACACGGTTGGATTTTCCGATGGAAAATGTCTGATCGGAGCGTGTTGTCAGAAATTCCGACCGTGTGTGGACTCCATTGGACATTTTCCATCTGATTTTCCGACACACAAAGTTGGAGAGCAGGATATAAAATTTTCCGACAACAAAATTCGTTGTCGGAAATTCCGATCGTGTATACACAAATCCGACGGACAAAGTGCCACACATGCTCAAAATAAATAAAGAGATGAAAGCTATTGGCCACTGCCCCGTTTATAGTCCCGACGTACGTGTTTTACGTCACTGCGTTTAGAACGATCGGATTTCCCGACAACTTTGTGTGACTGTGTGTATGCAAGACAAGTTTGAGCCAACATCTGTCAGAAAAAATCCTAGGATTTTGTTGTCGGAACGTCCGAACAAAGTCCGACCGTGTGTACGGGGCATAAGAGTGTTTGCATTCTGGATGTAGTAAATCAGACACATTTGGACAGAAGCATTATCAGTCTGGGGAGAGGGTAGTGTTAGATTAGCAGATTTAGATGGATTTGATTAACAAATTAAAGTTTAACTCCAGCTTATGCCGCGTACACACGACCGGTTTTGCCATCGGAATAAACTCCAAAGGTTTCTCCGACGGAATTCCATTCAAGCGGTCTTGCCTACACACAGTCAACCCAAAGTCCGACCGTCCAGAACACGGTGAAGTACAACACTTACAACGGGACTAGAAAACGGAAGTTCAATAGCTAGTAGCCAATAGCTTCCGTCTCGTACTTGCTTCAGAGCATGCGTCGTTTTTGGTCCGTCGGAACAGCATACAGACGATCGGTTTTCCCGATAGGAATTGGTTCAGTCAGAAATATTTGGAACATGTTCTATTTCTAGGTCCGTCAGAATTTTCGAAAAAAGAAAAAAGCCCAATGAGGCCTCCACATGATCGAAATAGAAGATGAAAAGCTTCCGTCTGACTTTTTCTGTTGGACATTCCGCTCGTGTGTACGCGGCTTAACACTTTATAAGCAGTTACAGACAACTGTTTTTTCCTTTGGGATAAAGGATTTACATAAATAAATAAAAGCAGATCATTGTAGGCACCCCTGTCAGTGAGCAATGTTTCAACCCTCTAACTGCTACTTGGACAGCTTGGTCTATTAAAGAAAGTTGAAAAATAACAGACTTACTGGCTGGATCAGCTAGTAAAGAAATAAAGGGAATAAGCCTAAACAAATAAAATGAATGCATCCACCATATCTAAGAATTGGTAAGCTGCATTTCATATTCATTTTTTATTGTGGATTTAATAAAAAGCTAACGGGAAGTTCAGCTTTAGCAGCTGTTTAAAACAACTGAATATTAAACACAGTTTTTTTTTCTTCTTTTAATTAGGGATTGGTTGACAGGCAATTTCTGTAAGAGTATACATTAGGAAGTTACTCATGTATACATTAGCAATCATATTATCTCTTTTGCAACTAATTAATTGTTAATATCTTCCATTTAGCATCTGGAACGCTGGATTCCCAACTCTCAACCATGCACTATCTGCATTTGTCTGGATAACAGGATGATTAACTGCTCACCCAAGCCGTGCCCAACCGTCGAACGTAATCCAGCCAATACATATCTGTTTCTCAGTACTCCTGGTTAAGTGATGAAGTGCTAACAGCCTATTAATGTCTCATTTTATTTCAGCAATCACTTGTGGCCCTTGTGAAATTCCAAAGCTGAAGAAGACTTCCGATCATTGCTGCCCAGAATATGAGTGCGGTGGGTACTTTGTTATTAAACCCTTTCAATGCCAGAGGTACTGTGTGTGTTTTTGGTTTTGCATCTCAGATCAGAAGGCTGGATGTTATGTCAGATGTAGGTTTTGCTGCATTCAGGACCCCTCTGTGTTGTCACGAAACCATGTACAGATGCTAGCATGGGACTCATTCAAGGGTGTAACTATCTGCGACGGGCCCCCCTAGCAAATTCTTTAAAACTGAACCCAAGGCAAATAAGGCAGATAAACTACTAATAAGGGAGCTTTGGTACCTGTCAAATTATTTTTATTTCTCTATATTTGTTTCTGAGGTTTACATATCTCTGCCACACTACACACCCCTATATAATATTATTATTTATTATTATTATACAGGATTTATATAATACCAACAGCTTTACAATGTAGAGGGGGAACTGTACAGTACAAATACAATACAATTTAATGGAGCTTACAATCTAAAGGTATATGTAGTTAAAAAATACAAATAAGTCTCCTTCCTACCCCCAACCTATGACTGGACAGAGAATGGAGAAGCAGCACAGTAATGAGTAAATATCCTTGTCACTCTGTTTTCCTGCTATCAGCATGTTCCTTGTTAGCACAGGAACTGATTGGCTCTTTGTGCTGCTTCTCCATCTCGTAGTCTCAGCTCTGCTGTACAGGGGGATGAAAGATTCTAATATAGAATCAAGTTAATGCGATAGTAAAGTCTATGAACATAAAACAAGTTTCCACCTGCAAGGCAATATCATAATTAAATCATTATGAAAGACTTACCTTAAAGTGGTTGTAAACCCGAAAAGACAAAAAACCCTGTGAGATAAAGGCATAATGAGCTAGTATGCATCGCATACTAGCTCATTATGAAATATTTACCTTAGATCGAAGCTGTTGCAGCGGCCCCGCACACTGCTGTGACCGTTGACATGTCTCCCGGAGTTATTTCTGGGTTTGTAGGCTCCGGCTCTGTAATTGGCCAGAGCCGCGATGACGTCACTCCCGTGATGATGTTTGTGCAAGCGTGTATGGTAAATATCTCCTAAACTGTGCAGGTTTAGGAGATATTTACAGGAGCTACAGGTAAGGCTTTAAAGGGGAGTTCCAACCCGAAATTAAAAAAAATGAGTAATGCGTTTAAAAAAAATAAAAAAAAAACATTTGGAGAAAATTTTTTTTTTACTCACCTCTAAATGCCTGTTGCTAGGGGGTCCCTTGAGTCTGCCTCCTTCGGTGCCTGGGCTCCTGACGTCACTTCCCTCGGTGCAGGAAGGGAGATCGCCTCTCTCCCTCCCTTTTGTCAATCATCTGGGACACGTGACCGGTCCCAGAAGATTGCGGGGACAGAAACAGCGCGCAGCGCGGCTCGTGCACGCGCAGTGTGTGCCCAGCTGTGAAGCCACAGCTGGGCGCCCACAGTTAGAATGCTGGCGCCACCGAGCGGAGGGGGGGACGAACGGGGCTTCGATCCCCCGCATTGCTGGACCCTGGGACAGGTAAGTGTCCAATTAAAGGTCAGCATCTGCAGTATATGTAGCTGCTGACTTTTAATTTTTTTTTTTTTTAAATGGGAACCCCACTTTAAACCACTTTAAAATAAAGCTGTCACCGTTGCAGAGGCTTCCATCTTCAGCCGATCTACCTTCCGGGTTTGCAGACTCCGGCCGTCTGACTGGCCGAGCAGTGATGACATCACTTCCGCACATGCGTGTGGGAGTTTCAGCCGCGGCACACAGCTCTGAAGGAACAGCATGGGTTTGCCTTTCTTTCAGAGCGCATGTGCCAGTAATGTCATCGGCTGCTGCTTGCTAGAATATCTCCTTAACGGTGCACGTTTAGGAGATATTCATTGTACCTACAGTTAAGCTTTATTATAAGCTTACCTGTCAGTAAAAATAAACAAGGAGCTTTTACTACCACTTTAATATACCTATACTGTTTTATTAAAATAGATTAAATTACATATTGTAGTCAATCTAAAGGCAAAACTTTTTTTTTACATTTTGGATAGAGTGGGCAACGCCAGTTTTTTATTTTTTATCTGTATCTCACTAGGGAGATTTCCCTTCACTTCCTATTCTGTGGACTCAAAAGGTAGTGACAGGATATCATTCCAATGTGGGGGAAATCCCCTTTAAGGCTTCATTCACACTTTACGTTTCTGGAATGTGCGACAAAGCACAAAGAAAATGTGCATTTTGCTGCAGGTTCGGAAACATGCTGCAAACGCGTGTTGTGCTTGCGGTGCCATTAATTGTCAATGGCACCCCAAGTGCAGTCAGCAGATGCGTTTTGCCACTTGGGAAACGCGTAACAAATGCAACAAAATATTCACTGCAAAATGTTCCACGCTCCATGTCCGAAAAGGTTCTGGAGCTTCTTTGGCCCATTTGTTATCCATAGGGCAAGTGAATGGGCTACCCTATGCATGATGCATGGAAACAGGCAAAAAAGAGAGCAAGGATCAAAAGTTCCCACTATGCAAAGATGTGAATGTGGCCTTGGGGCTCTTACATACTTATGCAGAGGCCTGTATTTTTCTGCAGGAACGCAGGACTCCACAAGGGCACGCAGTAAACAATTGTGCCGAGCCCTGGGTGCCGAGATGTGCTGTGAGGCCAACTGATGTGCTGCCAGAGCTCAACTGAAGGCTCCATGTCATCACAGTTTCTACACACCGCAGCTGAGCTGTGGTGCACAGAAATTAATTAAATGTCATTTTAAGATATTAATACAGTTAGAAGAAGAAAAAAGTCACTTAAACGCTTAAACGCACATGGTATCGCCCCCTCCCAGCTCTCACACTGTCAACTGTCTGCACAGTAAAACCATGTTTTTTACTGTGTGGGACAGTATAAGCAGGACCTTAGACAGTTGTCACAAGAACATGTGCCCTCATTGGAAGATTTCACCTCTATTCCTGTTCTGGTAGCAGCTCAAAAGTTAGGATTTACCCTCACTTTGGTTTCCAGTGATTTTTATTGATTCCAGTGCATGGACAATGCCTATACTGGGGAGATTCAATTTCCCTATTTGTCCTGGTGACCCTTGTCAAAAAAGTGAATGCAACCATATATCCAATTGTTTTCTGTCAGATTACTTGGTGACATTTCTGTTTTTGATCAATTTCTATTTGACCACAATTATTTTTTTAATGTATTAAAGCGGGGGTCCACCTATTTATCGTTTTTTTTTTTTTGAGTTCATTCACAAACTTTTCTTCTCAGCATTACATACTCACATATTGTGTGTAATATGTCCGCCTGTGTCAGATTTCGTCGGAAAGAATAACTTATATTATTCACTGCAGGCGGTTTCCATCTTCATTGTGGGCATTTGAAGCTCACAAGCATTTATTTCCTGGATGTGGTGAATGCTGTGCTCCCAGCATTCACTGCTCATTCCCGCACATGCTCAGTGGCATCCTGGGAAGCCTGAGACTAGCTCCCAGGAGTCTGGGAGAGGCTAGAAACACGCCTACTCCCACGGGAGGAGAACCAGGAAGTGCAAAGAAGAATAGAAAAATAAAAGGTAATTACGGCGATTTAAATTTTTTTAAACGGCGTGTCAGCATCTAGGCAAGGAAGAGAATACATACAGATATTGTTCAAAATTTGGGTGGAACCCCGCTTTAAATTGATTTAAAATCATAAAACTGGTCAAAGTTTGTCATACAACATTTTGGCCAAGCGCATTTGTTAATGGTAGGTTGCACTTGCTCTTTCACCCATATTTTACCATATTAGCTATGAAAAGCTGGTTGAAATTTAATAGGTAATGCTTTGTATATGTCCAGCATGGGAGCCTACTCACTCCCATGAAGAATTCAGCCTGTGAGGGGGCAAATAAGTAAAAACACCAGTTTTGGGTGGACATCTATATTCTTTTCTTCATATTATACGTTCATATTGAATCATTCAATAATGAATATCTCCCTCCCAGGTTATAAAACACTTTGTTTTGTTCAGTGATTTCTGTGGTTTCGGAAATGTCTAGGCTTTGGCAGATGCAGAGCACATCCACCGTAATATTTCAGTGGAAAATATTTTTGTCATTAGAACTGACTCAGTGTCTATCTTGTGCAGAGGATTCCAAGAATGACACGTCAATCGCTAAAGCACGCCAAACACTAATTCCACTCAGATAATAAAGTACAATCTGTTGTCAATGTGTGTGGCTTTTGTTTGTTTGACATTCAGTTTGTTTCATAATTTTGTATTTACACGTACCTTGAGGCCAGTGGAAAAATGAAAAACCTTCAGTACCTGTTTTCTAAAGACACGTAGGGCCTCAAATGTCAGATAGTCACCATTTTGGGACCATAAAAAGACAAGTTTCTTGCTGCAGTCTAATCTGTGTAATTAATTATATGTAGGCCCCAAACAGTGAATGTAGGATGTTCTTTGGGGTCCTCATCCCACAATTTGATGGCCCTTTGGTTAAACCACAAAGCGTGGGTGAAATTTGTTTTAAAAAAAAGTTTTTTTCTTTATATAGAAGGTATGATTTTTTAGGTGTATTGTTATGCATCGTACACATGAGCGGATTCTCCGTCGGAAAAAACTTGGATGGTTTTTCCGACGGAATTCCGCTCAAGCTTGCCTTGCATACACATATTCACACAAAAGTTCTCTGAACTTTCGACCGTCAAGAACGCAGTGATGTACAACACTACGACGAGCCAAGAAAATGAAGTTCAATGCTTCCGAGCATGCGTGGAATTGTTTCCGAGCATGCATAGGAATTTTGCACGTCGGAATTTGTACAGACGATCGCATTTTCGAATAGGAACTTTTTCCGACCAAAAAATTTAGAACCTGCTCTCAATCATTTGCTGGCGGGAATTTCCCGCCAGCAAAAGTCCGATGGAGCATACACATGGTCGCATTTTCCGACCAAAAGCTCTCATCGGTCTTTTGCTGGCCGAATTTCTGATCGTGTGTACGCAGCATTATGCCCTGTACACACGGTCGGACATTGATCTGACATTCCGACAACAAAATCTATGGATTTTTTCCGATAGATGTTAGCTCAAACTTGTCTTGCATACACACGGTCACACAAAGTTGTCGCAAAATCCGATTGTTCTGAACGCGGTGACTTAAAACACGTACATCGGGACTATAAACGGGGCAGTAGCCAATAGCTTTCATCTCTTAATTTATTCTGAGCATGCGTGGCACTTTGTGCGTCGGATTTGTGTACACACGATCGGAATTTCCGACAACGGATTTTGTTGTCGGAAAATTTTATAGCAAGCTATTAAACTTTGTGTGTCGGAAATTCCTATGGAAAATGTGTGATGGAGCCTACACACGGTCGGAATTTTCGACAACAAGGTCCTATCACACATTTTCCATCGGAAAATCCTATCCTGTGTACAGGGCATAAGAGTAGTCTTGATTTTTTTAAATTTTCTGATCTTTGTATTTGTGTTGTTTTCCTTTTTTTTTTTTTTATATTATTTGATCTTTATTGTGTATTGCTGCTCTTACTGTTATATTTTACTTTAAACTTTTTTAAAAGAAAATTAAACACTAGATGTTTAAAACATTTTCAGCAGCTGGCTAAAAGTATTAGTTTCCCTTTCAGAAAAAAAATGAAAAGGCAAATTAACACCTCACACTCTCGCCAACCCCCCCTTGCCCCCCTCTCCCAGGTCCCTGCTGCATTTACCTCCATGGGTGATACAGTTTCACCATTCACGCAACCCGATGCAGTGGCCCTGGGGTTTGAAAACCATACTGTTCTTCTCTTTCTTTCTGGTGTAGCGGGACAGTGAAACTGTAGCACCCATGGAGGTAAGAACAGCAGGGACCAGGGGGGTATGGAGGGTATAGGGCAAGGTTTCTCACTTTGGGTGGAGGAACCCTTGGTAAAAAGTTTGAGATCTCAGGGAACCCCTGAAATAATGTTCAGATCTACAGCTCACGGAACATTGGTGTGCTCAGCGAGCTGTTGATACAACAACAATTATTTTAAGAAATAACATCAAATATTATAATCATTATTAAAACCTACCTATTTATTGTAAAACTTGTGCTTGTGTTTGCATTTTTCTGCATGGATGTTCAATTCTGTGTCAGACTTGAAATAAGAAGGGTACATGGGAGGCAGCAGGGCACATTGCATGGGGGCAGGGCACATTATGGGGCACACAGCAGGGCACATTACATAGGATCAGGGCACCTTGGATCAGAGCACCTTACATGGGATCATGACACATGGGATCAGAGCACCATACATGGGATCAGAGCACCTTACATGGGATCAGGATACCATACATGGGATCAGGGCATGTGAGATCAGAGCACATGGGATCAGAGCACCTTACACGGGATCGTGGCACATGGGATCAGAGCACCTTACATGGGATCAGGATACCATACATGGGATCAGGGCATGTGAGATCAGAGCACATGGGATCAGAGCACCTTACATGGGATCGTGGCACATGGGATCAGAGCACCATACATGGGATCAGAGCACCTTACATGGGATCAGGATACCATACATGGGATCAGGGCAAATGGCAGGGCAGCGGTCTACTTCATTTGCAGAGCTAAGCAGGGTAGTGATGAGTCCTCTTCTACCACGGTGTTCCCCGCCCACCCCTCCTCTAATCCTCTCTTTCTATGGATCACAGGTTAAGTCACATATATGCACCCATGGCGGACAGGAGGGGAGGAGGGGCTGGCGGGGAGTAGTGCTGCTCAGCTACCCAATCAGAGCCGCTTTATGTGTAGCTGTGTATGAGTCAGCCAAGGGGATGCAATCTACCCATCTGCTGCCTGTAACGGGTAGATTGTGCAGAAACCCTGGGGATCCCTTGTGGAAGCCCAGTTGAATAACGCTGCAGTAGAGTATGTGACGCAATCCGGATAACCCGTTGGGAAGCTGCTTCCCAAGTCGCGGAGCACGAGACCAATCTGGCTATAGTAACCCAAAGGACCAGACAACACCAGTCTTGGAGTGAACTAGAATAAGAACTGCTTTATTTGAGAAACACACACTGAATTTATACAGAAAAACATCAAAAAAGGGCTACTCCTATTATCTCACACAATGGTCACTTTAGACCGTAGAGCTAATCCTATTATCATGACAATGACTACCCCAGACAGTCCGGCTCTCCCATAGGACTAACTTCTGCATAAGAAGCCAGAAGCAAATAGTGACCAGCCATGGATAACTTAAGAACACATTAAAACACAGAGTTCTCCGGGCAAAGGTTCTCCTGCAGCCCAAAGTCCGTGACAGAGTATTAGTTCAGTTTTTCATTTTTTATGAAAAGGTTGACTAACACCTACAGTGTGTCCAGCTCTTTCATGTTCCTTCAAGATCAATGTTCTTGTAGTTTTCCAAATCCCCTAATTGCTGGCCCCTTTTTCCAGTTTACAGGGTCCTGTGGAGCCACTGTTTTGTGCTTGGTCCCAGGAGCATGCTGGGGCTAGGAATAATGGGACATGTAGTCCTGAGGAGGGGGAAGGTGTAACGTGTGATGACTCAGTGGTGTGTGCTTATCTATAGCAAGTTCAGGAAAAGGGGCACAGAAGGCAAGAGGCTGTATCTGTTGAACAATAGCAGTGTAAGTCTTTCTGAACCTTTTTTAAACTATGCAGTTATTTTCCTGTGCAATACTTATATATTCCAATATCTTTCTAAAAAAAGAAACTTTAGAACTACTTTAAAAACCAACAAACTACCAAACTTCACCCTAATTTGAATTTTCCTATTGACTTCTACGCATTTAACCAAAAGGGCAAAATTGCGATGAAATCTGATTTTCCAGGGAAATAAAAACTCTCAATTTTGCTTAAAGTACAGATAGTAAGGGTGAGAATTTTCCAAAGGAACCTCAGGTCAAGATGAGGAACCTCAGGTCAGTGTAAGAAACCTCAGTTCGGTGTGACTGCTGCTGTTGGCTCTTACAGTGTATGTTATGGCCAAATGAAAGAAAAAAGTTTATTCAGTATATGCATTTACCTTTCTCTATTATCCCTTTAAAAACACTGCAAGTACACCAAAATAAATGGAACTAGAAAGGCAGCATGCTTCTAACTTCCTGTGTGGACGGACAGCACAGTGCCATAGTGCCTGAAATTACATTTTCCTTACAATATTTTTAGCCCTGCCTGCTAGACTACAGAACTCTGCCTGTCCCCCACCTCTCTGTGTTCTGCTTCATAAAATACATTGATTTGATTCCCAGTAAAACAGTGCTGCTGCCTTGAAGCCCAAGAGCCTGTCCATAAACTGTAATTTGGGTAATGCCTGGACATACACTTTATGTAGTCCATTCCCAGCTTTTCTCCATAGGCATGGCAGCCAATAACTTTTAGCTTTATTTACTTAACAAGACTAGGGCAAGGGCTAAGAAGCATCTCCTTATATCATGACCATCAGTGAGGGGCCTCCTTTCATCATGGCTCCAAGGGCCTAATATTCCCTAATATTAATATTTTACCTTTACTAAAAAACTGCTTATGCAGGTAAGTGGCACCAGTAGATAAAAAAAAAAAATATGCAGCTTTAAACATAGTTGAAAAACACACTTGCTATAAGTGTAGGCCTTTTACATACTTCCCAAAGCCTGGCCAAAAACTTTCACAGATGGCATAATCCTATCCTGCCTTGTTGCTAGGATGTTGCTAAGCGATTCCCAGCTGTTACTGCTCCCCCCCATCATCACAGGAGCGAGTTCTCACATACCCCGCAACATGTGTGGTGCCCACTATCTCCTCTGTCACAGCATCACTGAGCTCAGAGCTCCTGTGACAGGGGAGAGATTGTGTATGCAAAAGGGTTTAAAGTGGCTGGGAGGGTCATAGCAGCATCCTAGCAGCAAGACAGGATGGGGGGATACCATCTCTGGGAGTTTCTCAGTCAGGCTTTGAGAGGTATGTAAATGGCCTACACCTACCGTATATATCAAGGACATTATTCAACTTTGATCAAAGCTGCACAGTTTGTTTTTATCCACATGTGCCCCTTACCTTCATAAGCAGTTGGTGGTAAAGGTGAACCAACTCTTTAAAACTGACCCTCCCCCACTTTTTCCAAAATAAAAAAAATGCTGGAGTTACCCTTTTATATTTACAATAGTTAATATAAAAAAAATATTGGTAAGATTTATTTCAAAATTATTTTATTCACCTAACAATTCAAATTCCTATAAAGAGCACTTCTTAAAAACCGATCCCTCGTATGCAAAATGTGTTATTTTCCTCATTAATAGCTGTCAGTTCACGTATGAGAATCACTGAATCGCTTTTTGCATTCCGTCAGTCTGGCAGGAATATATTATTCAATTTTATTTCTTCACATGTCTTCTTTGACAATTCATAATCATTTCTACACCTCTGAATATCCTACTGCTTTGTTATTAAAGACTTGGGCGAGACTTTATAGAAGGACCCGAGGGTAAGGTGAGGATTTGTGTTGTATTTTATATACAGCGAAAGGTTGCATCCTGTTCCTACAGGTTAATAATGTCAGGCTACTTGATGTTTTTCTCATCCTGGACGGTAAACAGACCTCTTCCTGTGAGGTTGCCATAACAATGAACAAAGCGATATTATTTCGTAATTTCAAAAATCACTTCTTACATACAAACATTTCAGAAGTCTTCCTTAATCCCTTCATTTGACAAATTTTACCTTCCTTCCTCTCAGATCTGTTGGAAAATGTTTGTTATGTAGACATGCAGCGTTTTAATCTATTGGCTAGGTGTGAAACTGAGGCCCTCCAGGCTCTACTTGTTATGTTGGGGCTTTGTTGAGGACTGTCTTTGAGCCTAGTTGGATTATACTCCTTTGATTCTTTGTATGTTTTACATCAGATTTACTTCAACACCTACATTTTCTTTTTAAGAGCCCATTTCACTTTGTTTTTTCATGAGAGTAAACCAAAAGAGACAGGGACACTGTAGAAACAAACAGCTAAGAGGCTACTCTACTAAAGAGGTCCCACCACTAAAGAGTCCTGTGGTGGTAAAGAGGGGAAAAGGGGACTGTCCTCGGGAAACAGGGACAAGTGGTAATCTTACTTTAAAGCTGAACTCCAGCCTTACCATCAGTCTTACACACTTGTACAGGCTCCTCTCCTGTACTGAGAATGTTCACTCTAATTTCTCTGCACACTGTGAACTACAGCAAGCCAGATAGATTCTCATTTCCTGGCTGGAGGACATCCACCATCATCTGACACTTTCCCTTCAGGCATGACTGCCCCTTTCATTCTCTGAATTTCAGTTCTTTCATTTAATAGAGGCAAAGGCATCAAATGTGGACATTACTTAGGGTGGTCTACACGCAAATGCAGCCTGCCTAGGAACACCCACTCTTCCAGACTGACAGCCGCCCATCAAAACATTTGGATATTTACATAACTCTTCCAAAGAGCCAATCCACTGCTTGCATCAGGGCTGAGGGCTCTTGGGAAGAGTACTAAGGCAGGGTTCTGTAATGTTTTCAGGAAGCTATGTACTGCACCCTGCTCACCCCTCCCGCTGCCATGATCTGCCTGCATTGAATACAGAAATACAGAGACCTAGTGATGACCATAATATAAAGTATGTATTGAAAATGAAAAAGTTTTATTTAAAAATGACATTAGCATGTTATTGAGAGGGGACAATGACACAGGAAAAGCAAAATATAAGCTGATTAAGCTTAAACTTCAAGTAATTGATAATGGCAGCTTGAGAACTACACTAAGGGAACTTCCCAGGATATGCTGATCCAGTTAGTACAATACATTTTCCTTGGGGGGGTTTAGATAGCTGTACACTAAAGATGCATAATTGATTATAAATTCCTTTTACATATACCTTTGTTTGGGGCACCTGAGGTGTGGATATAGTCCCGGTGCCACAATAAATTGATTATGAAAAGTGTGTGTGCATTTGTGTGTGTGGAGAAAAAAAAAAGTAAAAAATAAATTTATTCTTTGACAATCCTAATCAATGCTATGAAACCCAATATGTCATTTTATTAAAATTGCTTTTTCTTAATTTTTTTTCCACAGTTTGTGATAAGAGTACCTGTAGCTTACCTCCTATACCACTCTGTGAAAATGGAATGGCACCCGTACTTACCAACCCTGGAGAATGCACGCCGATCTATAGATGTGGTACGCTTCATGTCTTCATGCGTATAATTTATCTTTAAATACTCTAACGATATACTGTGTGTGTGTGTATATATATATATATATATATATATATATATATATATATATATATATATATATATATATATATATATATTTTATAGTGCCTCCAAAAGGTATTCAGAGCTCTTGAAATTTTCCACATTTTGTCATGTTACAACCAACAACAGAAATGACCAACACAAAGTGACACATAATTGTGAAGTGAAGGAAAATGATAAATGGTTTTCAACACTTTTTACAAATATCTGAAAAGTGCGGTGTGTATTCAGCCCCCCCCCTCAGTCAATACTAGAACCACCTTTTGCTGCAATTACAGCTTCATGTCTTTTTGGGTATGTCTACACTAGCTTTGCACATCTAGAGAGTGATATTTTTGCCCATTCTTCTTTGCAAAATAGCTCAAGCTCTGTCAGATTGCATGGAGAGCGTCTGTGAACAGCAATTTTAAAGTTTTGCCGCGGATTCTCAATTGGATTTAGGTCTTGACTTTGACTGGGCCATTCTAACACATACAGTACACCAAGTTCCTTAAGCGCTAGGAGTTGTCAGTCATGTATGTGAATATGGGACCTGGGAGGGTATAAATTGGACTACAGCCCAGTGCAGCTGCCAACCACTGGAAAATGAATAATAGGAGACAAGAAACACAAAAAGCAGCGCTCTATGGGTACATTCAAAAAGTACATGTAGACCAATAGCTAAATAAAAGCTAGTTTATTGCACAAAAAAGGTAAATAACCACTGTGTGTTATGATATTTAAAGCAAAACCGGTACCACACTGACATCTGGGTAGGAGGGGGTTAACATCATCCAGTTGGCTTGCTAGTAGGATGTGGCGAATGGACGACCTGAACCACATTGAAAGCGATGACAACCTGATGGGAAAAGAATGATAGGTAGCTCCCAGCCTTCAAGCTGGAGATCAGGCTCCGTCGGTGTCCAGGATGGAAACCACAACGGCGGGAGGACACTCTGCTGGCTACTGTGGATTGCTGGGGCTGGTTGCGGGGAACAACCACGCCGAGCTGTGGGCAGTGGAATATGATGTCTGCTGCTGGAGGGTGGAGCCAGGAGAGCCGAACAAAGCCTCAGGAGCCAGGCGTGCTGGGTGACGTCAGGGCTGCTTCCGGATGTGAAGGGGAGAGGAAGCTCGTGTGAGGTGGTGGACTGCAAGCCTTAGGTTGCCGTGACTGACATGTTTTACGCGCATGCGCTTTATCAAGGTGTTCCACTGCCCGCAGCTCTGTGCGTTTCCATCCTGGACACCAACGGAGCCTGATCTCCAGCTTGAAGGCAGGGAGCTATCATTCTTTTCCCATCAGGTTATCATCGCTTTCAATGTGGTTCAGGCCGTCCATTCTCCACGTCCTACTAGCAAGCCACCCGGATGATGTTAACCCCCTCCTACCTGGATGTCAGTGTGGTACCGTTTTTGCTTTAAATATTATAACATTTTAACAATTTTAATTGCTACATGTATTTATGCTCTTATGACTAATTGCTGCATTCTTCTTAATATCCTACAGTTTTTTTACAGACTTCCGCAGTGGTTATTTACCGTTTTTGTGCAATAAACTAACTTTTATTTAGCTATTGGTCTACATGTACTTTATGACTGTACCTATAGAGCGGTGCCTTTTGTGTTTCTCATTCTAAGACATGAATATGCTTTGCTCTAAACCATTCCATTGTAGCTCTGGCTGTATGTTTAGGGTCGTTGACCTGCTGAAAGGGGAACCTCTGCCCCAGTCTCAAGTATTTTGCAGACTCTAATGCCGCGTACACACGGTCAGATTTTCCGATGGAAAATGTGTGATAGGACCTTGTTGTCGGAAATTCCGACCGTGTGTAGGCTCCATCACACATTTTCCATCGGATTTTCCGACACACAAAGTTTGAGAGCAGGATATAAAATTTTCCGACAACAAAATCCGTTGTCGGAAATTCCGATCGTGTGTACACAAATCCGATGGACAAAGTGCCACGCATGCTCAGAATAAATAAAGAGATGAAAGCTATTGGCCACTGCCCCGTTTATAGCCCCGACGTACGTGTTTTACGTCACCGCGTTTAGAACGATCGGATTTTCCGACAACTTTGTGTGACCGTGTGTATGCAAGACAAGTTTGAGCCAACATCCGTCAGAAAAAATCCTAGGATTTTGTTGTCGGAATGTCCGAACAAAGTCCGACCGTGTGTACGGGGCATAACAGGTTTTCTTCTAAGATTGCCCTGTATTTGGCTCCATCCATCTTCCCATTAACTCTGACCAGCTTCCCTATCCAGCTGAAGAAAAGCATCCCCACAACATGATGCTGCCACCACCATGCTTCACGGTGGGGATGGTGTGTTCAGGGTGATGTGCAGTGTTAGCTTTCTGCCACACATAGTGTTTTGTTTTTAGACCAAAAAGATACATTTTGGTCTCATCTGACTAAAGCACCTTCTTCCACATGTTTGCTGTGTCCCCCACATGGCTTCTCGCAAACTGCAAACGGGACTTTTTATGATTTTCTTTTAACAATGGCTTTCTTCTTGCCACTCTTCCATAAAGGCCAGATTTGTGGAGTGCACGACTTATAGTTGTCCTGTGGACAGATTCTCCCACCTGTGGATCTCTGCAGCTCCTCCAGAGTTACAATGGGCCTCTTGGCTGCTTCTCTGATTAATGCTCTGCTTGCCCGGCCTATCAGTTTAGGTGGACAGCCATCTTGGTAGGTTTGCAGTTGTGCCATACTCTTTCCATTTTCGGATGATGGATTGAACAGGGCTCCATGAGATGTTCAACGCTTGGGATATTTTTTTATAACCTAACCCTGCTTTAAACTTCTCTACAACTTTATCCCTGATCTGTCTGGTGTGTTCCTTGGCCTTCATGATGCTGTTTTTTCACTAAGGTTCTCTAACAAACCTCCGAGGGCTTCACAGAACAGCTGCATTTATACTGAGATTAAATTACACACAGGTGACTCTATTTACTAATTAGGTGACTTCTGAAGGCAATTGGTTCCATTAGATTTTAGTTAGGGGTACTAGAGTAAAGGGGGCTGAATACAAATGCACGCCACACTTTTCAGATATTTATTTGTAAAAAAATATTATAATTTTTCCTTCTATTTCAAAATTATGTGCCACTTTGTGTTGGTCTATCACATAAAATCCCAATAAAATAAATTTACGTTTTTAGTTGTAAAATGTAAAACATTTCAAGGGGTATGAATACTATATATATATATTCTATCTATCTATCTATCTATCTATCTATCTATCTATCTATCTATCTATCTATCTATCTATCTATCTATCTATATCTATATACAGTATATAATATATATATAGATATATATATATCTATATATATATATCTATATATATATATATCACTCTAAAATATATTGTACTGCTGCAGTAATTACAGTTACAGGCATATTTGATATCATCATCATCATCAAAAAGTTTGAAATGACATTATTTTACTGTTAGTTTATCACAACATACACACAAACACACACACATACAGTATATAATATACTGTATATTTGTGTGTGTGATTCTGCATTTATCCCCATTGATCTGGCTGGTATTATTTAGGTAAACCTAATACTTTAACTGCCATAAATAGGGATTTCTGGAAAAATCCATGTTCCGCTGCTTGTTACAGGGCTCCGTTTACTAAGAGGCGTCTTTCAACAGTTGACCTTTTGGTTTGAATTCGCTTCATTTTATATGTTGCTGTGAAAAGCCTTCATTCCCTTTATCCCAGTGTATTATTCACCAAACCCCAGTTCCATACCACCAGCTTGGCTGAGGATTTGCTCCACACATTCCAATGCAGTGAGCTTCCACAGCGAGGCAATAACACCACGAGCAAGGCTTTTCACACGGGAAAGTTGGGAAAACTCCAGAGATCCTGGACCAGCGGACAAGCATATGTTACTGAGTGTACACTAGACTGGCTGTCAAATACTACAGCTGCTCCACCAGTCACACCTACTGAAAATGTATATCTATGTATAAAATCAGGAAACATTTTCAGCTTTGAAAGTCTGCAAACCCATGAAATTGGAGCAAAAGGGAAGCTCTCGCCTTTAGGAGACCCCAACTGGGCCTTATCTCTGACACTAATCAGGGAATTTGGTTGCTGTGGGCAACAGTTCCAATGATGACCTGACGTACCTCCTAGCTTAAAGAGACAGAAAACATGATACTCTGTAAAGGCAAGCAGTTTTAATGAAAAACACGCCCCTGATTACTTTGTCATCAGAGTGAGCAGATTTCATCACGCATGTTACTGTCTGATTGTCGCGTAAGATCTACCAACTGTGAGTACCGGTTACCTCTCCTGCTCTGCAACACTGGGGTCATTGGTTTGAATCCCACCCAGGGCACTTTCTGGACTTTGAATGTTCTCCCTGTGCTTGTGGTAGGTTAAAGTGATATACAAATCTGGTTTATAAAAAAAATTATGTAAATTATATAAGTAATTTTTTTTATCTTAAAAACGTACATTATATTGCTCTCAGCCTCTTCCAAACTCTTTTTTAATTTCTTTGCTGCTCTGATCTGACTTCCAGTTAGAGGGTGGCTATGTTTGTTCTCCGTGGTCCCACAGTTAGTAGGAACATAGCCACCCTCTCTTGTTCGCTCCCGAGATGAACTGGTGGCTACTATAGACTATGGGATTTGTAGTGTGCATAGAGCAGTGCACATGACTACAAGTATTTGCACTGCTCATTCTAAACAAATGGAAGTTAGGGGTGGAAATCAGAGGCTCATTAAAAGGGGGCAGAAAGGCACAGTAAAAAACAATTTCCAATAGATAATAGAAAAATTAATAGGGCCATTAAAGTAGAATTAAAGGATAACCCTAACTATTCTTTCAAATGCTCGCCCCCCCCCCCCCTAACACCTATGCTTACTAACCTGTTTAAGAAAGATGCATATACAGTAATGTGCAAAAGTTTTAGGCAGGTGTGAAAAAAAAATTGTAAAATAAGAATGCTTTCAGAGAAAGAAGTGCAAATCTTGAACTTCTTTTGCAGAAATGCAACCCCAAACTTGCAAGGAACCTCCGCCATGCTACACTGTTGCCTGCAGACCCTCATTATATTATTGTACTGCTCTCCAGCCCCTCCTGAACAATCTGCCTCCTGCTACAAATCAAATTATGAATACTGCGCTATCTGAGATATAAGCATAAATGCTAGTGAATAATGCTCTTCAATAAAGTGCTAATAGTGCTACACATGAAATATAAATATAAATAACGAATGCTATACTAAAGATGTAAAAATGTAAAAAATAAGTGTATAGATTGCAATAGCAAATAATAATTGCCTGAAATGGTTATAATAATAAAGTGACAAAGTGCATAGGTGTGATAAGTAACCATAAACCATAAAAGTCCACAGGTTCAGGAATAGCAACTAATCCAAAAACTCCAAAAGATTGAATAAAAGTCTGAACAAATAAAACTATAAATAAAAGTGTTCCTGTGCACTGTTCAAAGTTCAAATGGTGTCATACTACAAGTGCTCCACACTCCATGCGATACAGAAAATGCTGTGAAGGTGATCCAATAGCAAGTTGCTGTGTTCTCACTCGGGTACTCCCCCTAGGTATTGAAGGCTCACCTTGAAGCGTGTGACCTTGCTAATCCACTTGATCAATACACGCATTAGAACCACTCCTGGGTTCAGCAGTAGATCTGAAATGCTGGATGGGCATCACTGAGCCTCGGTATGTTAATAAAAAAAGGAGGACTTCATGGTATAGTATGTAAAGACAATTTATTAATACAATAAAAAGATCCCACACAGGGTAATCACAATAGCCAGGCGCGTCAGTGCGCCATTCTACAATGAGCGTAAATCAATGAATAAAACCAGTCGATAACGGGATGGTATGCTGATCGTTCCTGGTAGTTCACCTACCAGGCCCCTGAGGAAGATACGGAAACCGCTTGTATCGACACGCGTAGGGGAAGGGGACAGGACAGTACGTGTGGTAGGTGAACTACCAGGAACAATCAGCATACCATCCCGTTACCGTCCGGTTTTATTCATTGATTTACGCTCGTTGTAGAATGGCACACTGATGCGCCTGGCTATTCTGAGTACCCTGTGTGGGATCTTTTTATTGTGATAATAAATTGTCTTTACATACTATACCATGAAGTCCTCCTTTTTCTATTAACATACCGAGGCTCAGTGGTGACCCATCCAGCATTTCAGATCTACTGTTGCACCCAGGAGTGGTTCTAATGCGTGTATTGACCAAGCATATTAGCAAGGTCACACGTTTCAAGGTGAGCCTTCAATACCTAGGGGGGAGCACAGCATTTTCTGTATTGCATGAAGTGTGGAGCACTTGTAGTTTGACACCATTTGAACTTTGCACAGGAGCACTTTTATTTATAGTTTTATTTATTCTGACTTTTATTCACTCTTTTGAAGTTTTTGGATTAGTTGCTATTCCTGAACCTGTGGACTTTTATGGTTTATGGTTACTTATCACATCTATGCACTTTGTCACTTTATTATTATAACCATTTCAGGCAATTATTATTTGCTATTGCAATCTATGTATACACACATTTTTTACATCTTTAGTATAGCATTCGTTATTTATATTTCATGTGTAGCACTATTAGCACTTTATTGAAGAGCATTATTCACTAGCATTTATGCTTATATCTCAGATAGCGCAGCATTCATAATTTGATTTGATTATTTTTGCATGATATATGAGACATGTGTAACGCTTGCTGCTGAATCATAGAGGATACATTGTTTTTTTATTTATAGTGGTGGCTCAAAGGACGTTATATATTTTAGTTTGCCTCCTGCTACAGCCAAATATTTTACATTTTGACTAATCAGTTCAAAGCACCTGCTGCTATTTTTCTGCACCCCAGTTCCTATGTTTTCATGCATAGTTGAGTTGCTTAGCCTTGTTTCCACGTCAGAGGCATGGCTTTTTGACCGCAATTCTTCCATGAAGACCATTTCTGGCCAGACTCTGGACAGTAAATGGGTGCACATGAGTCCCACTGGTTTCCACCCGTTCTGTGCTGATGGTACTGCTGGACATCTTCTGATGTCGACGGGAAGTAAGCATGAAGTATCTTTCATCTGCTGCATTAAGTTTCCACTGCTTCCACAGTCCTCAGCCTTGCTTGTTTCTTTGTGCTTCTTCAAAAGAGCTTGAATAGTACATCTTGCTGAAACCCCAGCCTGCTTTGAAATCGTTGCCTGAGATACATCTTCCAGTATAACTACCTTGTGCCTTGTTGCTGTGCTCAGTCTTACCATGGTGTACGGCCTGTGACATGAAACTGTCTTTTACAACCTCACCTTAGTGGCAGAGTTTGGTTGTTCCTCACCCAGTTTTAAGCCTCTGACACAGCTGTTTCTGTTTCATTGAAAGTGTTACTAAACCCACAACAGTAAAATAAGCCTGTATATGCAGTAAAGCACGCTTGTTATACTCACTGCAGAACCTAAGGGGTTGATCCTCTGCATTGGGCAAAAAGGCTGTTTGATACTGTATGTGCAAATCCTCCTCTTCTTCCACTGACTCCAAAACATGTTGAATGAGACAGTTACTTGAGTCAGGCTGCACATGCATTTCTTCACACCTGCCTTAAACTTTTGTACAGTATTGCACTTACCTATGTTCATGCCGCTCCGGTCCAGTCACATGATCTTGCTCCCCTGTGTCAGCCAGCACCGCTGCAGGGGAGAGGAGGAAGCACCGACAACTGATGGGTCATAGTAAGCCTATAGATGCCCTCACCGCTCAGGTGTTACCAGCCATTGTCGAGCACTCTCTTCCCTCCACTGTAGTTGGCTGGCACAGGGGAGATCACGTGACCAGACCTAAATGAAAATAAGTGTAAGTATTTTTCTTACAAAGGTTAGCAAGCATAGGTGTTAGGAGTGGGGAGGAAATATTTTTAAGATTAGTTAAGGCTACCTGGAATTCTACTTTAGTGGATGTGTATGGATTATTGGAAATACACTGTAGTTCATCCTACACTGTCTGCATGAAGTCTGCAGGTTCTCCTGTGCTTGCATGTTTTTTTTGCAGTACTCCATTTCAGGCCTGCCAATAGGGGTGTACAGCCGGACCTCCTGTACAAGGCGCAGGCCCCATCAGTTCAGCAGGAGGGCCCAGGCAGCAGGGTTAATCCGATTATGCACAGAAGGGGACGATCGGTGTGTCTGGGGGGCAGTTACAGGAACCGATTCCCTTGTATGGCTCTCCCTGCTGCAGATGAGGGAGAGGAGGATAAGCCAGCTTTCAGCTACAGCAGGAAGAGCCATACAGGTAAATTGTTCCCAGTATCCCCCCCCCCCCCCCCCCCCGCCGCCACACTAATCATCCCCTTCCTGTTCACAGTCTGATCCCCCTAATGCCAAGGCCCTTTTGTGTGCATCTGTCCCCCACAGTGCTGCTGGCTTTCTCTTTTCTCCCTCTCATTGGCTTTCAGCTGCTGCAGAAGGGAACTATAGGTGATCAGTTCCAGAAAATGCACCCACGCGCTGCACTGATCTCCCTATTCTGCCCAGGATCATTCCCTCTGCTGCCTGGACCTCCTCTGTGCCCTTTTCCCCTACAGCACTGTCAACTTCCCTCCTCTCCCTCCTGCTGACAAACACAGGGGGATCGTTGTAGCAAATACGTCATGTTTGCCAGCCCCTTCCTTTCCTGAACATAGTGAGTAATCCGTTATGATCACTCACTGTGTTCATTCAAACTGTGTTTACTATGCTTCAGTTTATGAATGAACAGGAGCCTCTGTACAGAGTGCTTCCTGTTCATCCATCTGCAGTGCAGCCGAGGCTTCAGAGAAAGGATTGGGATCTATGTCCTCAATTCCTTTCTGTCTCAAAAGTAAGACATCATTGCAGGGGCGTAATTATAGGGGTTGCAGGGATCGCAACTGCGACCCAGCTTCATGCTTCAGGGGGCCCTTGTGGCTCCCCTGTCAGATTTGTCTGCTCCTGGATAGGAGGGGCAGTGCAGTGGAGCGGCTTATAGAAGAACCCCTCCATTATCCTCCTGGCTCCTGCAGTCACTGAATGCCTACGGGAGGGAGAAGAGGAGAAGCGGGCTTTCAGCAGCTGCAGGAGCCAGGAGGATAATGGAGGGGTTTGGTTCTTCTATAAGCCGCTCCACCACACCGCCCCTCCTATCCAGCGATCCACCTCTCAGCTCTGCCCCCTTGACTCCGGCTCCCACAACTCTGGGCTGCTGCTGCTGGGTAAGTCTTGCTTCCATGCCGAGTGCACAAATGGATTCCCTGCCCCTCTTCTGTCACAGTGCCCCCCCTCCTGTCACACTGCCCCCCCTCCTGTCACACTGCCCCCTCCTCCTGTCATACTGCCCCCCAGCTGTCACACTGCCACCTCCCTGCTGTCACACTGCCTCCCCTGCTGTCATACTGCCCCCTGCTGTCTTACTGCCCCCCCTGATGTCATACTGCCCCCCTCCTGTCACACTACCCCCCCCTCCTGTCACACTGCCCCCCTCCTTTCACACTATCCCCCTATTTTCATACTGCACCCCTCCTGTCATACTGCCCCCCAGCAGTCACACTGCCACCTCCCTGCTGTCATACTGCCTCCCCTGCTGTTGTATTGCCCTTCTGTTGTCATATTTCCCCCCCCACTGTCACACTGCCCCCCTGATGTCATATTCCCCCCTCCTGTCACACTGCCCCCCCTCCTGTCACAATGCCCCCCATCATACTGCCCCCCCTCCTGTCATACTGTCCCCCTATTTTCATACTGCCCCCCTCCTGTCATACTGCCCCCTTCCTGTCACACAGCCTCCCCCCTGTGACATGGCTCCTGTCGGGGGGGGTGGGGACCCTACATGGTTTCTTGCACTGGGGCCCAGAAGGTTCTTGTTACGGCTCTGCATCATGGGTCTGTTTAGACCCCTTATATTTTCACAGGCCTAAGAAAAAAAATAATACAAATTGTGAAAATAATAAAAAAAAAAAAATGAAGGGATCATTTACACAAATTCTCTGGCCCATACAGTGTATATAAGTGGTTTGGTCATGTGGCTGGAGCTGCCTGTTACTCTCTGGGTACACAGGGACTATAAAAATACAGTCCTAGGTCCTAATTTGATGTGTACAGGTGAGAGCCAACTCACCATCTGTGTTTGGGGCCGTACACCTGCACCCACATACCTGTCAAATTAGGACCTGTGGCTGTGTTCATACAGCTGCTTTGTCCCCAGAGCGTAACATAGGCTGCCTGCACACAGCTCCAGCTCAGGTATTCAGAGGCTCTCCCTTCATCAGGGTTTGGCAAATTCTGTAGAAAACACCTATACTGGGCTGATGTTTATGAAGATCTGGGGAGGGAATAAAAAAATAAAATAAAGGATCTGTTCCAGATGTTGAATATGGCAAGCTCAAAATGTATTTGGAGTAGATCCTTTGATTTTTTTTTGTCACACCTCAGATCTGCTCCATAAATATCCATCTAGAATAGGCTTTTCTTTTTGGGCTTCCAATATTGTTAATCTGTTGACTGCACACTCATGGGTTAAAATGTGCTGACGCATTTGCCAACTATTATATTTAGCAAAAATGTTAAAGATTATATTGTGTATGTGTCTCAGGTTTGTTCATCCATAGTCTTTTTGACACCTTTCTGTATTATGTATAAAATTTCTAAATTGATTATATGCCTCTAGATTCTGTTTTTTGCCCAATACTCAGCTGGGATCACAAAAAAAGTTGCAGAGATTTTTTTCCTCCAGAAGATGGCGCTGTTTCTTCTATCTCAGTACAGTAATGGTTTTCAAAATCAAGTGTTACTGTACTGTTTTAGGAGGCATCTGTATGTGTCTAATATGTGCATGTCTTATGTAGCGTAATGTAAAAATGTATATCACAAAAATATGTAAACTATTCTGTGATATCTAAATAGTAAATGCTATTTAATAATATATTAGTGACATTGTTGAGAACCTTCAAGCCTACTTAGTAAGAGAAAAATAAATGTACAATGACCCACAGCAACAAATCAGAATGAATCTTTCATAGATATAATATAATAATAGCAAGTATTATTGTTGGATATGTTTCATATCAGTTCACAAACTTGTAGCCTTACAGAGTATATCTAAGAACACATTGATACACTTCGACCTATGGACATTAAAAAGTATTCACAAATTCTTAACAAGAATGAAAAGCTCTCACTGACCTCTCTAGCTGTTTGTAATATTAAATAATTAATTCTCCAAAATCTCAACAAAGACTCTAAAGTCAAGTTTCTGTCAGTTTCTAGAAACACCTACTGTTTGTTTACATTAGATGGATGGCATCCTGCCAAGATTCTAGTGCAATGAAAAGTAATAGAAAAAAATCATTTTTTCAGTGCCTCTGTTGTGAAACTTGAAGACACATTTCTCCACAATGCTTATAGCTACAGAGGTGACTGAGGGCTTTTTTTTAAAAAGCTTTTATTGTGATCAAATATTCACATACTTTAGTGTGCATAGTCTGGGCACAGGTTCACTTTAAAGATGTTTAAAGACATTTCTGGAAGCTCAGCAGAACAGCGGATCCACCAAAAGACTTCTTGGATTTTGAGCGTAAAAGGTAGCTCATATCCAAAGACCAACTTTACAAAATTGCAAGTGTGACATGGACTATACAGTGCCTCAGATACCCTCTGTTTAAAAAGCCTCTACAGTGGTTAGCTTTAATTATAATGCCATTTGTTTTATGTTAATAGAGTGCAAAGTGGAAGCATGTCCTCTACCCCCAACCTGTCCATCCCATAAGAAGCTGACAACGACTAGCACAAAGTGTTGTAATGAGTATAAATGCAGCTGTATGTGTTCCAACTCCACAAATACCTGTCCACCTGGATACATCTCCTCCATTCTGACTGATGAGTGTGGCTGCTCCACCGTTACCTGTACTGCAGATCAGGTGAGAAGTGCTGCCATTTATTACAGCAAGGAGAACCCAATATTGTTAAAGATGATTTCTAATTAAAATATGGGAAAATATTTACAAACTAGACCTTATACTGATATTTATATGTTCGTTAATAAATTCCACATGAAAAATTGATAATTAATCATTTAGTTTCATACCAAGTAAGCGCAGTAATTTTTCCAGCTCAGTACTGTGCTGTGAGATAGACCTGAAAAGCAGGGAGATCAGATTAACTAGACTGCAGGGTGAGGTACCAAGGAGGAACTCAGCCCCTCCCTATGAAAGACAGGGCAACCTGGCTTTGTCATTCTTACACAGGATCCTACATGCCTGAAGAAAGCCACCCCTCACTCAGTGTTGAAAAAAAAACGGTGCAAAGTTTTATACTTCAATTTCTTAAAAAAAAAGAAAGTGTATAGAAGCAGTGGTCTCTCTGCAAAGATCTGGCACCCCCCTCAGCTAAGTCTGAGCTTGAGCTTTCCAATGACCATGTTCCCTAAACTTTACTAATAGCAGAGCTGCAGGTCTGACTTGGCAGGTGGTGTGTGGGACTTCTGCAGAGAGACCACTGCTTCCACACAGAGAGTAAGGGTCATTCTCTACTACATTATGCTGTTGGGAACAGGCTGTTCTTTTGGGGTTGTAGCTGCTTAAAAAAAAAAAATATGTAGCTGTAACACTTTGCACAATAATTCATGCGCTCTAGACTAAGCATGTGGCATCTTAGACCTTAGATTGTATTTAGCTGTATTTAAACTAAAAGTTCCTTTGGACTTTAAAATGAGACCAGGCCAAACATTTTGCTTATTTTGAGTAGGTTGGCACAAAGGTAAAAACCTCTCTCTGTTTCTTCATATTTGCCTTTGTCTTCATTTGGAAGATTTACCCTTACTTTCTGTCCTGGTAACAGGTGGTAATTGGACAGGACAAAAAATACCTTTTTACTGTTTAAGAAACAAGAGCCAAGGTGGAATGTTCCCTCAATTTGGGGAACATTTCTCTCACTTACTGTCTTGTCCTAGGACGGAAAGTGAGTCAAAATCTCAACTCTTCCCTACATTATTCATAGCTAGAAAAAAAAGGTTTTGGCTAAAGTTCTACATTAAATAAAAGCAATTTGAAACATGTAGAACCTTTCCATTCTAAAAACTGTCATTTGTTTGCAATGTGTAGGTCTGCGTCCGTAAAAATATTGTGTATCGCATTGGAAGCCTGTGGGAGGATGGATGCCAGGCCTGTAAGTGTACTGACCTGATGGACTCGATCACAGGACTCCGCATAATTGAGTGTGTTAAAAAGCAATGTAATACAAAGTGCGCCCCGGTAAGTACTTTAGTATGATTATACATAGAGATGTAGATATTTATTGCACAGCTTTTGTGTTGACAGTAGGGTAGGACAGAAACTTGTCTGATTGGGCACAAGACCTGATATTTGCCATCAATCCTCTCACTCTTCCCTCTCCTGTTATCATTTAGCTACCAGTGTTAGACTGACAGCACTGCTGGTTCTGCTCTTTCACCTTCACTTTCTCAATCCTAAATTACAGAATGTTAAAATAAAGATTGAGATGCTTATACTAGTAGCTTCAGTTAAATGGAGCTCCAGACATATAAATAATACAAGTGTGATTTCTTTTGCCTGTTAAGTAATATATTCTGTTCAGTCAATCTTTTGATTCTGGTACCTCTGCCAAGAAGCACAGTCAGGTGCTGGTCCACCACAGCAATTAAAGTGACTCATAAAAGGCATAGTGATGGGGTCTATTTCAAGCCCACTTTTCAATGCACATTTGCTCCCCCACTGCTCCTTCTGTGCTAGCATTTGCAAAATTCCTTGACACATGGTGTATGAGTTTACCCATGTGGGCAGGTTGAAATAGTTATGCAGGTGCTGTCCCAGCTGGGAGGGTAGATGTTAATGCCTTTCCCCGTTCTCTGGTCTTTTGGTGGGTTCTTCTCTGGGTCCAGCCCACTTTCCTATCCACTATCCAATAACCTGTGGTATATAAATATTGGACAGTGATCCGTAAAAGAGTTCCATCCAGGAGACAGAGAGTTCAGGGAATCCCCTGCAGAGAAATCCAGAGGGAGGTAGGAGTGGGAGAAGGATGCTATCCCCCACTGTCCAGATGTAGAGCTATCGGAACTTGGGGTTTGCCCTGAAGACACCAGCACTGGTCTGTGCCTCTAAAGGATTTACATTTACATGCCTCTGAAGGACTGTAATAGCTGGACTACACCTTTGCAGGCATGTCGGGATAGCACTGAAGCCTGTAGTTAGAGTTATGGAATCGGAAATAATAATGCCTTTGTCTGTTGGACTGTGAAAAAATACAAGTTACAGTGAAGGTGTACATTGTCCGAAAGTTGACTGGAGAGCATTTGCAGTGCAAGTGTACATGGTGTACATTCATCTCTGAAGGGGGGCCCGGCTTAACGTTGACTATTCAAGAGTCAGCCTTGTCCAAGAGCATTGACAACACAAAACAAAACTACCCCATGTGTGTGTAGTAAAGTGACACTGTATTAGTGCCTAAAATAGCCCAGAAGGCCTCTCATGTGACCCACACTTGGTGCCCAGTGAGTTAAAGAGAAACATGGAGGCCGTGACAAAAAACCACTCAGCTAACCCTGTAGACCCCACCTGCCAGCTGGTCTATACACAGGACTGATGATGTCAACCCCTCTCATGTGACAGCGTTTGAATTTGTTGATCAGCAACAAAAAGCTGCAAAGGCGAGTATAACTAGGGAAGAGGATAGACTTGGGCATACTCCATTACCTGTGACCTGAATGAGCAAATTGGTAGCATTTCTTTAAGCAATACAGCCTGGTCCAGGATTTACCCCAGCCTGTGACTAACCAGAGAAGGAGCAGCAACACACTGTCATCCCTCTGCTCTTTCCCTGTGTAAACCTGTTCATAGATCACACCATGCTAAGCAGCAGACCCGGATTGGCTCCTAGAGCTGTCCTTCCCGTTTTCAGCCTTAATGTGCTCCATTGCAAGGGTTACAGGAATCTAAAATTAAGAGATTTAGATTTTAATGCCTGTGTCATGCAACATTAAATGTATTTTCTAATTCAGGCATGCCTGGATTACATTATGTTTAATTTCTGCCTGGAGTTCAGCTTTCAGAGATATTTAAGTGCTAATGTTGTTATCTGTCTGGAATAAGCATTCATCTTGGACAGAGGTGAAATTTTTTTTGCTGGTCAAATTTTTCTCAAAAAGTGGAGTATTTGGATCAGATAGCACTTGGATCAGATCTCAGCGGGGACCACACTGGTCTGCAGCCGGGGGATCTGCTCTGACTTCTTTTCAGGGTTTACTGCGGCCATCATGCTCTTGTGCTGATTTGCAGGGAGAGTATATCCCTCTTCCGCTCTGAGATGAGAATACACTGCCTAGATCTTCAGTCTTCAGGCAAAAAGTGGAGATCTAGCGCTGGGCTTTCTTTTTTTTTTTTTTTAAAGGTAAATTTTTATTTGGTTTTCTGGTACAGAACAAACAGACAAACATAAATACACATATTCTGAGCGAACGTCGCTCAATCCAATACTGAGTGTAAGACACTGGTATACATTTGGCACACATGTTATCATATTGTACAGTTGCATATGTTTGTTCAGTTTCTATTAAACTTTGTAGCATTAACTGGAATTTCTTTATGAGCTTTATGTGACAGGTGTAATAGTATTTTCAGAACTAGTCCACAGGCCCCATATTTTGTGAAATTTTTTTGGGCATCCTCTGGCTTCATATGTTAGTTTGCACAGCAGTATAGCCTGATTAACAATGTTCAGCCAGAATGCTATCGTACGTGGGGATTGTGATTTCCAATGGATAGTGATCGATTTTTTGCGCTGGGCTTTCATATTAGACAGATTGATATAAATCACAAGTGAAGTGTATAAGCACTATGTATTAAATATTTATCATATCAAATCATATCAAATAGTAGTGTATACTTAAAGAAAAAAAAAAGACAGGTTTTCAACAGATCAGTTTCTATTCTTGGACATGATGGCTACTTATCAGTCATTTGCTCAGAGATGGGCCATTTTTTTTGATCAAGTACAACAAATTCATTGATCGCCACATCAGCACTAAAACTAAAGATGCATATCTGACTATGCAATCTATAACAATTTGCTGAATTGCCTAATTTAAATGAAAAGAAAAAAAATGACCGAGTTAACAAAATCTTACTGTGCGACTTTCGAAAAACCCATTGCCTTGTAAACGGAAAAATGACTGGCTGTTATTTAGGAGCAAACGAGGTGCCAGGTCCGGGCTTGCCGCGATACAGGCACAAGTCTGAACGTTTATAAACACAGATAGTTCCGCTTGATTAATTCAGCAGCCTGTCTCCGAGAAAGCCACCACTTTGTCTACATGGTTGGAGCTTACTAGAGAAGCTTAATGTAGGCTTGATTTAAGTTTTTGATCTATTCCAAGGCACTTCTCGGCTAAAAGTGTGTTGATTTTACTGAGAATGTTTGGGAATATCTGCGGGGGAACAATGAGTACGCTGTGTTTTATGACCTCTCTTTCGCAAGTGCTTCAAAGTTTTTCCTCTCTTCCAACACGTTGTAATTGGAAAAGCAGCACAGCGTAGAAGGACCGGGTGAGACACTTAGACCATGCATGGCACATCTCCTTGGGTGGTCAAGGGTGCATGTTATTATGTGTGACGGTGCCTTGGGGTACACACAGCCCCTTGCCATTGTTTTGTGCTGGTTAATTTACTGTGCTGTCAGAAATAAACTACAATTCATTCTTTACAATTTTCATTAGAGGCATTTTTTTTTCGACTCTGCTTTGAGTTTCTTACAGTATACATTTCGGTGAAAAATATCCCAGAGCGAATGTATGAGAAATAATTTATTTTAAAAACCTTTAGGAAAACAGGAGCAATGGGTGCACAGGTGGATTGCCTGTGGCAACCAATCAGAGCCATTCCTGTCTGCAGTAAAAAGGTGATATGGGGAATTTGATTGGCTGATTTATTTTATATAAGCCATAGTTTTCATAAATGCAATTTAAAACCTGCAGGCAGAATCCAAAGACCCAATTGAAAGCAGCTTTGTATTCATTAATAGATCTTTAAATGCATTTTTAAATGCAATCAGTGTAAGTTAAATCTTCAGCCCCGGAAGATTTTACCCCCTTTCTGTCCAGAGGACTTTTTGCGATTTGGCACTACGTCACTTTAACTGACAATTGCATGGTCGTGCGACTTGGCACCCAAACAAAATTGACACCTTTTTTCCCACAAATAGAGCTTTCTTTTGGTGGTATTTGATCGCTTCTACGGGTTTTATTTTTTGCACTATAAACAAAAAAAAGCGTGACAATTTTGAAAAAAATACATTATTTTTTTACTTTTTGCTATAATAAATATCCCCCAAAAATATATAAAAAAAACAATTTTTTTCCTCACTTTAGGCCGATATGTATTCTTCTACATATTTTTGGTAAAAAAAAAAAAAAATCGCAATAAGAGTATATTGATTGGTTTGAGCAAAAGTTATAGCGTCTACAAAATAGGGGATAGTTTTATGGGATTTTTATTTACATTTTTTTTTTTTTTATTAGTAATGGCGGCGATCTGCGATTTTTATCGGGACTGCGACATTATGGCGGACACATCGGACAATTTTGACACTATTTTGGGAACGTTGTCATTTATACAGCAATCAGTGCTATAAAAATGCACTGATTACTGTGTAAATGGCACTGGCAGTGAAGGGGTTAGCCACTAGGGGGTGATGAAGAGGTTAAGTGTGTCCTAAGGAGTGATTCTAACTGTAGGGGGGTGGGCTTCAAGTCACATGACAGCGATCACTGCTCTTGATGACAGGGAGCGGTGATCTCTGTCATGACACAAGCCAGAATGGGGAAGTGCCTTGTTTACATAGGCACTTCCCCGTCCTGAGGCTCCGTGACACGATTGCCGGGAGTCCGGCGGACATCGAGTCCACTGGTCCCGCAGGCACGGTCACGCTCTACGCGCGCCTGCTATCCCCGGCTCTTAAAGGGGACGTACAGGTACGCCTATTTGCCCACCGCTGCCATTGTGTCGATGTATATCGGCGGGCAGTGGTTGGAAAGTGGTTAACTTGGTCTTAGCATCTTGGAGTTCTTGTACAGCAAACTGAGAGAGGAGGCATCAGCTTCATTAAAGTGTATCAACTATTTTCATATTACTGGGTTTAGTAACTAAACCCAGTAATATGAAAATAGTTAATCTGCCCCCCCCCCCCCACAGTGCCCACAGCTTATAAATCTTCTTTTTACATTAAAATATTGCCACTATATACCTTTTTGGATGATCTGTATACCACGGCTACATCATAAACTGCACAGTTTCTTCAGTTTTGAGAGATCAGGAAGGTGGAGATTTTCTCACTACATCCTGTATACACGCCCACATGTGTGATGTCAATATCATGTGACCTGGCTATCCCTGAGAATAAGAAGCTGTCCTCTCCAGCATAAAAGACACAACTGGGCATGTGCAGGTTGGCTATTGCCTGTGTGTTAGCTTGCTTTCCCAAGCTAGACATTGCCAAAAGAGGAGGATCTATGCATACAGGATAAAACAGCCTTTTTACACAATGCAGTGGATTAACCCCTTACAATTCACAGTGAGTATAACAAGCATGCTATGCTGCATATAAAGACAGATTTTACTGTTGTGGGTTAGTAACATTTTAACTTGTGTGCTGACAAGAAATATAAGAAATAAAAAGGGTAAAAATACCCAGAAGCTGTGCAAATGGTAAAGGTTTTAAACCAATTAATCAAACTGATAGCTGCTCGTTATGGGCAAGTACCCATGAGTGATAAAAGAAATTAATATTTGGTAATTAATTTAAACCGCGTTCTCTATAGTGAAATCTGTGGTTTCAAACATAATTAAACACAAGGTGATGCTAATCCATATGTGTCACCATTGTTAACAATATACATCAATAATTCATACAATAAAATGCAAGTGCATATCAGCATATAGGCAACCTAATAGGAAATTAAAAAATAAAATATAAAAATAGTGTCCAAACAATGAAGTGATATAGGTGATAAAGAAATCTTCTTAAAATGTTCTTAATCCTAGTACGAGATGATTAGGAGTGACTGTGTATCTTCCACCACCAACACATGTCAAACTTCCTACTCACCAGATTGCCATGACACCCATTACATGTAGTCAGAAGTGCAGAAGAAACAGACCAAAGTGGAGAAACTCTTTCCAACTCAGATCATGTCAACAGATCTCCAAACATCCGTGGGGTGATGAAAAGAAGAAAGAGGCTCCCATAGTGAAGTTTGTTATGTTTTATTGTAGGTTAAAATCTAAAAAAATTTCAATTGCAACATGCGATACAAGCAAGTAGTTGGAAACGCCGTTTGCGCTCCAGCTGCGTCCCAAAGGGCGGAAGTGACGTATCACGCTCAGAGCATTCAACGCGTTTTGTCAGCAAGTTCTGACGTCATTGACCCCTGATGACGTCAGAATGTGCTGACAAAACGCATGGAAATGAAATTTAAATGTTATGAAAATTACCAATTAATGACCTGCAGCTAAGCACTATAACCCAGCTATTGGGCACAAAATAGAGATGCAGGTAATGGAGTGCAGCGCTAGGTTTAAACACAAGATAACCCTGTGCATGAAAACATATGTAAAGTAGGTACAACACAATATTAAAAATGTGCAGTATAACATAAACATAAATAGCATAAATTCAGATAAAGTACAGCTGTGCAGTGCAATGTGATAACTCGTGCTATGCAGCCAAATAGTCATTTTTAGTGCAGTCCTATGCGACAATGTATGGTGAAAACAAAGTCGCACACAAAGTGCACAAAAGTGCAAAATGATGCCAATAAGAAAAAATGTTCATATATTGCTGGAATCCAATATAGTGACTTCAAAGTGCAGCATATAACGTAGATCAAGTGCTCATCACCGTGTTTCCCATCACCTCATTAAGATAAAAGGCTTACCAGAAAGCCTGCGACCTCCCTTACTCAGGGGGGTCAAACAGCGTTTTAAGTGGAATCAAAGATTCACCGATGGAAGACTCTGGCGTTCCTCTCTGAGCAGATCCATAGACATCCAATGGAGTCCTAGTGATATAGACAGCAGGAGATGATAATATAAAAAAGAGAAAGACTCCAATAGTGGACATACAAGTCCGTTTAAAATCAGATCGCGCATGTGCAAAACGTGTGTGCGTAGTGGTGTTGGTGGTGGAAGATACACAGTCACTCCTAATCGTCTCTTACCAGGATTAAGAAGATTTCTTTATCACCTATATCACTTCATTATTTGGTCACTATTTTTATATTTTATTTTACATTTCCTATTTGGACACCTATATGCAAATATGCACTTGCACTTTATTGTATGAATTATTGATGTATATTGTTAACAATGGTGACACATATGTATTAGAATCACTTCGTGTTTAATTATGTTTAAAACCACAGATTTCACTATAGAGGGTGCTGTTTAAACTAATTATCAAATATTAATTTCTTTTATTTGATAAGAAATATGCTGACAGGTGGAAAGAGCAGAGTGAGATGAGTTCTTCTTCTTCAGTATCCAGTCACAGTCTAAGGGTGGGTCCAGTACAACTTGGGCTCAAAGGAAGTGGGTTGAATGATACTGATTGTCATTCAACCTGGAAGACTGAGGACATCTACTGGCAGAAAAGAAGTGATGCAGGGGACAGCTTGAATGCGAGTATTGCAGCTCTTTGGTTATTTTTTTTGAATAGGCTTTTTTTCTTTTTTTTTTGACAGGAGTTCTGCTGTAAAGTTCATCAAAACTTTTTTTGTTTTGAATAGAATGAGAAGGGGTTATGGTACCTGTCAAGTTTATATTACTGTAATAAAGGTTCAGCACCTTAATATAGCAAAAGAAAATTAAGTAATAAAGTAAATGATACATCCACTGTAAATCATGTGCTTAAAAATGTGAAAGTGAAAACCACACACAAAAAAAAACATAAATAAACGAAAAACTCCAGAAATGTCTATGTAGTGCCTTCCACCATCCAAAAAAGGGGACACCACGTGCAACTGAGGGTAAGACCGCACTCACCAGCTCCATAGCTGCTAATGCAGCAAGTTTTTGGGACTCTTTGGGAATTAAAAATCTTAGCTTTCACTCTATGGACATGCAACTCCATCCATCCATCTGAGGACCTGATGTCACATTGCCACTTCTGGTTTCGGAACTGGAGGCAATCTGTAAGTGCACTGCTGTACATGTTTTTACTACTTGGCATCTGGATTTTTTTATCGTTTTTATGTGATTCTTATGCATTAGTAATAAATTACCACACTATATCTGGCCTGCTGCTGTTACAGTCAAAAAATTCCACGACCTCAGGTGGTTGGATAGAGCTGGATGTCCATAGAGTGGAAGCTGAGATTGTTAATTCCCAAAGCTGAGACATTTCTGGAGTTAAAGGACATTTTAGTTTATGCGTTTTCTGTGTGTGGTTTTCATTTTCATGTTTTTATGCACATGATTTATAGTGTTTTTTTTTACTTGATTACGTAATTTGCTGTTGCTACATTTATACTATTATATTAAGCCTATATTAGCCTATATTACTGTTATATATAGCCTTCTATTTATTATTATTTTAGCACTGACTTATTAAATTTTACAGTTACATATTTATTACAGTTATACATATTACAGTTTACATTATTGCCTCCTTGGGAGAGTCACCTTGTTTTCCCTGGTGGCAGTGGCAAAGTATGGGGGGATAACCGGTACGCGTGCCCCGGGCGCAACATTTAGGGGGGTGCAAAATTATGTTTGCGCCATCCCGAGTGTGCTGTGCTACAGTCTCCCCCTTACCTCTGATTAGGCATATCCCTGCATTCCTCCGCAGCACCCCAGTCCCCCTCCCCTCCTGCCAAGCAATTCCTCCAGTCCAGCCTGTCCCCTCTGGTGTGACCTGTTGCGTGTGACCGGCGGGGGGGGGGGGGGCGGTGCATGGTGCAGATGGTCATGGGAGAGGTACGGCAGCTGTTGGTGGACCTCTCGGTGGGCGAGGGATACCAAGGAGCGGCTGGGAGGCGGGGCCCCAAAAGAAATGAGTTTGTGTGAGCAGTGCAAAGCTGTACTGAGGGCTGCATATGTAGAGGACTTTCCAGCCACAGTTGTGGTCAGGTAGGTCAGTGTAGGGGTCAGCTAGGTCAGTGTAGGAATCAGGTAGGTCAGTGTAGTAGTTAGGTAGGTCAGTGTAGGAATCAGGTAGGTTTGTGTAGGAATCAGGTAAGTCAGTGTAGTGGTCAGGTAAGTCAGTGTAGGAATCAGGTAGGTCAATGTAGGTATCAGGTAGGTCAGCGTGGAAATCATGTAGGTCAGCGTAGTGGTCAGGTAGGTCAGGTAAGGTTTCTGTAGGAATCAGGAAGGTCAGTGTAGTGGTCAGGTAGGTCAGTGTAGTGATCAGTTAGGTCAGTGTAGGAATCATGTAGGTCATTGTAGTGGTCAGGTAGGTCAGTGTAGTGGTCAGGTAGGTTAATGTAGGAATCATGTAGGTCAGCATAGTGGTCAGGTAGGTCAGCATAGAAATCAGGTAGGTTTGTGTAGGAATCGGTAGGTCAGTGTAGTGGACAGGTAGGTCAGTGTAGGAATCAGGTAGGTTCGTGAAGGAAGCAGGTAGGTCAGTGTAGGTGTCAGGTAGGTCAGTGTAGGTGTCAGGTAGATCAGTGTAGTGGTCAGGTAGGTCAGCATAGGAATCAGGTAGGCCAGTGTAGGAATCAGGTAGGTCAGCGTTGTGGTCAGGTAGGTCAGTGTAGAAATCAGGTAGGTCAGCGTAGTGGTCAGGTAAGTCAGTGTAGGAATCAGGTAGGTTCGTGTAGGAATCAGGTAGGTCAGCTTTGTGGTCAGGTAGGTCAGTGTAGGAATCAGGTAGGTTCGTGAAGGAAGCAGGTAGGTCAGTGTAGTAGTCAGGTAGGTCAGTGTAGGTGTCAGGTAGGTCAGTGTAGGTGTCAGGTAGGTCAGTGTAGGTGTCAGCGTAGTGGTCAGGTAGGTCAGTGTAGGAATCAGGTAGGCCAGCATAGTGGTCAGGTAGGTCAGTGTAGGAATCAGATAGGTTAGTGTAGTGGTCAGTTAGGTCAGCGTAGGAATCCGATAGAGCAGTGTAGTGGTCTGGTAGGTCAGTGAAGAAATCAGGTAGGTCAGTTAGGTCAGTGTAGGAATCATGTAGAAAATTAGGAGAAACCGCGCTAATAAACCAAAATAATCAATTAATATGAAAAAGCTGCAATCCCCACAAAAAACATCAATTGTGGATAAACATAGGAAAAAATAAGGGGTTGCGCTAATACCTGTGTACCTTAATATAAAATCTACAGTGAGAAGATATTTATATAATGGCTATATATAAACCAAAGATAATGTGCAAACATTAAATAGTGATATGAAAAAGTCCCATCAAGTGAAACATCAAATATGATATCTAAGTAAGTCCAAATCACCAACAGAAACCAAAAAAAGTCCAAGTGATGATTGGTATTAATCCGTGACAGCAAGGGAGGGTCCACCACCAGAAAATGGAAGGGGTTGCTCCTTACCAGATGGCCATGACCCCCCACCACAGAGGATCACAGCAAGCAGAAATCTTTAAAAGCCAGAATTAGGAACTGCCAACGATGTCCACCAGAGGTCCTCTCATCATCAGCCACACCAACGAACCCATGGCAAGGATACCATAAAACATAGAGGGAGCTCACATAGTGTAAAACTGATAAATTTATTTTGAATAAAAGCAAGTAACAAAATGCACACTTACAAAGCGTGATGTAATAAACAGCCTTAAGTCCGGCTCCGTGGCCACCGGAGCTCGGACAAACCCGTCCTGCTGGAATGCGGTTTGCTTGGGGGTGACGTCAGCGCGTCGTCTGGCTCCTCCCTACGCGTTTCGTGACATCATCATGTCTTCCAGTGTCCCTGTGCCCCTGGAAGGCGTGATGATGTCACGAAACGCGTAGGGCGGAGCCAGACGACGCGCTGACGTCACCCCCAAGCAAACCGCATTCCAGCAGGACGGGTTTGTCCGAGCTCCGGTGGCCACGGAGCCGGACTTAAGGCTGTTTATTACATCACGCTTTGTAAGTGTGCATTTTGTTACTTGCTTTTATTCAAAATAAATTTATCAGTTTTACACTATGTGAGCTCCCTCTATGTTTTATGGTATCCTTGCCATGGGTTCGTTGGTGTGGCTGATGATGAGAGGACCTCTGGTGGACATCGTTGGCAGTTCCTAATTCTGGCTTTTAAAGATTTCTGCTTGCTGTGATCCTCTGTGGTGGGGGGTCATGGCCATCTGGTAAGGAGCAACCCCTTCCATTTTCTGGTGGTGGACCCTCCCTTGCTGTCACGGATTAATACCAATCATCACTTGGACTTTTTTTGGTTTCTGTTGGTGATTTGGACTTACTTAGATATCATATTTGATGTTTCACTTGATGGGACTTTTTCATATCACTATTTAATGTTTGCACATTATCTTTGGTTTATATATAGCCATTATATAAATATCTTCTCACTGTAGATTTTATATTAAGGTACACAGGTATTAGCGCAACCCCTTATTTTTTCCAGTGTAGGAATCATGTAGGTTGTTGTAGTGGTCAGGTAGGTCAGTGTAGGAATCAGGTAGGTCAGCATAGTGGTCAGGTGGGTCAGGGTAGGAATCAGGTAGGCCATTGTAGGAATCATGTAGGTCAGTGTAGTGGTCAGGTAGGTCAGTATAGGAATCAAGTAGGTTTGTGTAGGAATCAGGTAGCTCAGTGTAGGTATAAGGTAGGTCAGTGTGGAAATCATGTAGGTCAGTGTAGGAATCAGGTAGGTTCATGTAGGAATCAGGTAGGTCAGTGTAGTGGTCAGGTACCTCAGTGTAGGAATCATGTAGGTCATTGTAGTGGTCAGGTAGGTGAGTGTAGTGGTCAGGTAGGTCAGGATAGGAATCAGGTAGGTCAGTGTAGTAGTCAGGTAGGTCAGTGTAGGAATCAGGAAGGTTTGTGTAGGAATCAGGTAGAGCAGTGTAGTGGTCAGGTTAGTCAGCGTAGGAATCAGGTAGGTCAGTGTAGGTATCAGGTAGGCCAGTGTGGAATTCATGTAGGTCAGTGTAGTGGTCAGGTAAGTCAGTGTAGGAATCAGGTAGGTTTGTGTAGGAATCAGGTAGGTCAGTGTAGGAATCAGGCAGGTTTATGTAGGAAGCAGGTAGGTCCATGTAGTAGTCAGGTAGGTTGGGGTAGGTGTCAGGTAGGTCAGTGTAGTGGTCAGGTAGGTCAGCATAGGAATCAGGTAGGTCAGTACTCGTGGAAGGGACTCAGGATGTGCTAAAAGTACACGGATTAGGGGGCCACATTACTTACCTTGCCCTGGGTGCTGACAACCCATGTTGCGCTACTGCCTGGTGGTCATTCTCACCTAGACAGAAAGAGGTGGGATATCCAAAATCTTACCGTTTTTGCTGGAATAGAAGTTGAGATGAAATCTTTCAATAGGAAAACATGTTCCGGAGACATCTTTCTACGAGGGGATTTTCAAGAACAAGGTAAAGTCATTTCTTGTGATTTTGTAATATAACAGTAATATTTTTATACCCAGCACTCAGTGTATGAAGTGCTATGCAAAAATATGGTGATTCCTTTAGTGCAGGATACCTAATTGACAGAAGGATATTGATATTGATTAATAGTTACACATAATAATATATTCATAAGGATGTCTCTGCAAAAGTAAAGAGCTTCAATGAGATTTGTTTTAGAACATACAATATTAAAGAAGTGCATTTTACACTGTGTTAATGATTCCACTGAGTATCAGAGAGCATTTTACACTGTAAACCACTGAGGACATGATAAAATGAGATACTGCCAGATTAGATTGCAGCAGTCTTTTCCTGGAATAAAAAAGTTAAAATATAACTGAAGGAAAAACTTTTTTTTTAGGTTAGGATAGAGTGGTTAAGGGGGTTAAAACTCTTCTCGTGTTTTTACTGCTGTTTGTGTCCCTGTTAAGTCACGTACACACGAGCGGAATGTCCTACAGAAAAAGTCTGACGATCGTGTGTAGGCCTCATCGGACTCTGTTTTTCGAAAATTCTGATGGACCTACAAATAGAACATGTTCTAAATATTTCCGACGGAACCAATTCTTATCAGGAAAACTGCTCGTCTGTACGCTGCTCCGACTGACCAAAAACGACGCATGCTCTGAAGCAGGTACAAGACGGAAGCTGTTGGCTACTGGCTATTGAACTTCCTTTTCCTACTCCCGTCGTACGTGTTGTACGTCACCGCGTTCTGGACGGTCGGACTTTGGTTGGACTTTGGGTTGACTGTGTGTAGGCAAGACCACTTGAATGGAATTCCGTCGGAGAAAATATTCCGACGGCAAAACCGGTCGTGTGTACGCGGCATTAGGGTTATTCACCCTCTTTGATAGTCATGAACCGGTATAGATGGGCTGAACACCCTCCAATTCAGTTCGCGCCAGAACTCTCGAACATCGCAAAAGTTTGGATCCTATAGTCCTATGGGACTCAAACTAGAAAAAAAAGTGCCCATTTTCAAAGCTTATATGCAAGGTATTGGCCATAACAAAGGTATGGGGCCTGGCTACTGCCCTGGGGGACATGTACTTATGCAAAAAAAACTTTTAAAAAGATTGTTTTTAAAGGAGCAGTGATTTTAATGATGCTTAAAGTGAAACAATAAAAATGAAAAATTCCTTTAACCACTTCAATATCAGGCACTTGCCCCCCCTTCCAGCCCAGGCCAATTTTCAACTTTCAGCACTGTCACTTTTTAAATGACAATTGCGCGGTCATGCTACACTGTACCCAAACAAAATTTTTTATCATTTTGTTCCCATAAATAGAGCTTTCTTTTGGTGGTATTTGATCACCCCTCTTTTCTTTTTCTTTTTGCTAAGCAAATAAAAAAATACCGAAAATTTTGAAAAAAAAAAAACAGTTTTACTTTGTTTCTCTTATACAATTTTGTAAAAAAGTATGTTTTCTCATTCACTGATGGGCACTGATAAGGTGGCGACGATGAGGTGGCACCAATGAGATGGCACCGATGAGTTGGCACTGATAGGCACTGACGATGGGCACTGATAGGCGGCACTGATGGGCACTAATAGTCGGCACTGATGGGTGGCACTGATATGCAGCACTGATGGGCATTAATAGGCGGCACTGATGGACACTCATAGGTGGCACTGGTGGGCACTGATAGGCAACACTGATGGGCACTGAAAGGCTGCACTGATGGGTACTTATGGGTGGCACTGATAGGCGGCACTGATGGGCACTGATAGGTGGCACTGATGGCTGGCATTGATAGATTGCACTGATAGGCATCACTAGTGGCACTGACACTGGCATGCATTTTTAATGGGCACTGATTGGCAGCTGCCTGGGCACTGATTGGCATATCCCTGGTGATCTAGGGTGGCATACCTGGTGGTCCTGTGTGGTGGCCATCCCTGGTGGTCCTGGTGGCATTCTGGTGGTCCTGGGCGGGCATCTGCAGGGGGGGCTGCGCGAATAAACAGTCAGCGCAAACCCCCCTGTCAGGAGAGCCACCGATCGGCTCTCCTCTACTTGCGTCTGTCAGACACGAGTGAGGAAAAGCGATAAACGGTTCTTCCTGTTTACATCGTGATCATGTGTGATTGGACACGGCTGATCATGTGATAAAGAGCCTCCATCAGAGGCTCTTTACCGAGATCGTGATGCGGTGTGTCAGACTGACATGCCGCACCACCGGTCGCCGATTAGGGTAAGCGACCGCGGCTTATCCTGCTGGACCTCATATGATGCCCAGTCAGGATAACTGAACCACTGCCCGGCCGCCATTTTGCTATAGGCTGGGTGGGAAGTGGTTAAGGGAAGTCTCCTTAGTCTGCCTGTAAAGTGGTGCATCTGTACCGTGTATAGAGCTGACACAAATGTCACGTCTACCCCAATGCAGGTGGTCAGACACTATAAGCGGGCCTACTGGTACTTGGTTGCTCCCAGGACTTATACACAATGCTATAGTGCCTGCCCGCCACACCAGGGCAGAAGCGAACAGAGCAAACAACAGACTACTTGCAGTTTAGCAGACAGATAGCGTGGTTCTATGACAGTCCAGGCAAAAGGCAGGCTGAGTTCAGGGAATAGTCCAATATCTGATCCAATGACAGTCTAGGTAAAAGGCAGGCTGAGTTCAGAGACAAGACCAATATCCAACCCGGGTCATACACAGGGAAGTCCAAAAGCAAAGCAGGGTAGACAAACGGGAGGCTTGATCAGGAACAATGCAAGTAACTCTGTCTCTATCACAAGCAAGGGATAGAGTGTTCGGTTTGCTTATATCAGGTGACTGACCAGATTAATCACCTTGCAGGTGAACACAGACAGGGGGAATGCAACAGCCAACACCCAGATGCTGGAATGAGGAGCAGGAGCACTAAGTGATCCTGACAAAAACCTGCTGCAGCAAAACTGACATATATATATATATATATATATATATATATATATATATATATATAGACATATAAATTGATTTTCCCTGCAAACTTTCTTTATTTTGCAAGCAACTGCTTGGGGAGCCAGTCTGTATGATGAGGTCACAATTTAGTGCACTCGAAACAAGATTAGAGATTTTTTGGGATAAATTCTGGTGTCTCTTTGGCAGGCTTTGGATGGAAATAACAAATTTTTACACCACAGTGAGCAAGCTTTATGTGAAGAGGCCAAATTATAGTACACTTGGGCCCAAGTTCATAGGGGAACATGACTGTCAATCTGATGTTTATCAGTATTATCCCCTCTCTGTAGGCTCATGCTCCTACCTTCCGCAACCTCAGAACCAACGTCAGAATCAAGTAATGGCTGTGCATCCTCAAGAAGCAAGTGGCTTACACTGTTTTCAAATAATTCAGCTGACTCCTCCATGCATGATGCTGGGGCTATGGCATGAGTAGCTGTGGACAGGGGGGCAGAATAAGCCGCTCTTGCAGCTGTGGTGAACTGCACACTAGTGTCAGCTTGGGTCATAGAGGATGAGGAGGCTGGTTTAGTAAGCCAGTCCACCTGAGGACTGCACGTTTGCCTGTGGACACAGACGCTGCTGGCCCCCTCATAGTGACATGGAAACATCTGCCTCTCCATGTTGACCTTGCAGACATGATGGGGGGGGGGTTATTACCCAAATTTAATAGAAACTGGGAAATGTATGATTGGATGCACTTTTCTGAATGAAAAGTGGTGCACTTTAAATTGAGGAGCCTTGGGCAACTCCATCATTTGTGGCTAATCAAGGTGGAGGTCACAATGCTAGCACTGAGATGATCTAGTAGGGAATATTTTATGAAGTACGGATGGGTGATCCATATCATCATAGCATTTTATAGTTTTATTCTTTTCCTGAGAAGGGCTGGTCATATCTATTTTGTATGTTAATGTACTGTATAAGCCTTTTGGATATCTTCTTCCAAAGCTGGCCACAAAATATGAGTATTGTGTACAGAGTCCTGTAAAGCCTGTAATACCTGGTATATTAAGGAGATAGTGTGAGTAGGGTCTTCATAAGATTTTGAAAGTTGTTCATGGTCTTTGAATCAATGCTGTTATTTTTTTTAGGGTATTGTAAAATTTATTAAATTGATGTAATTTTGCCAGTGATTTAGTTTTGTGGTTTGTGAAAGTTTTATTTAAAATGTTTGTGGCACAAAATAAGAAAGAGAGGTTAACCTTTATGTAAGATGGAATTGTGCAGCTGTTCTTATTCATGTGTGCAGTGCACCTGAAAACTCTATGTGTACAGGATGACTCAGGGCTTTCTGTATTATTACAACCTAACCTTCAGATTAATTACACTCTAGCCACTTGACAAGCACCTGGATCCCTGTGAAAACCTCATTCGTGTTTTATTAGGGTGACAAAGTCAATCAGCAGACAGTAGTCCAAACAAGGCAATGTGGGATGTCTACTGGCCGGTAATCTCGATGTCTCTTTTAATGGGAAAAAGCATTTTTTATGGAGAAAAATAAATGGCACATTTAAAGTGAAAGTAAAGTCTATTTTTGCACTTGTACCCACAGGTAAGCCTATAATAAGGCTTAACTGTAGGTACCGTGAATATCACCTAAACCTTCACGGTTTAGGAGATAGTTACACTGCATGCAGCCGGTGATGTCACCGGCGCATGCGCTCTGATGGGACAGCATACCCGTGCCATCCCTTCAGAGTCCCGTGCCGTGACTCGAGGGAGTGACGTCAATATGGCGCTGCCAATCAGATTGGCGGAGCACATGAACTCGGAAGGAAGACCGGGTGAAGAAGATGGAAGCCCTCTCAGCAGTGGCGCGCTGTCAGGAGGGCTTCGTTCTAAGGTAAGTATTTCATAATGTGCTAGTATGCGATGCATATTTGCACATTATGTCTTTACCTTGCAGAGTTTAAAGAAAATAAGAATAATGCGGTTTACTATCCCTTTAAAGCAGTATTAAAGGGATTGTAAAGGTAACTTTAAAAAAATAAAAATAAAATGACAAAAATGTCTATATTCATCTACTCTGTGCAATGGAATTGCACAGAGCAGTCGGGAACCTACTCTTTTCGGTTCCCCCGCCGGCGCTCCTGGCCCGTCCTCGTGCTCGCACCCGAGTCCCTCTGTTGCATCCATTGAGACAGACAGTGGGACTCGGACCCCCCCCCCCGCTCCCTCATCACTGGCTTTGATTGACAGCACTGGAAGCCAATGGCTCCCAGTGCCCCAGCAAAGCCAGCGAGACCTGGAAGTGAGGGGAGAGAAGATCTGCAGATGTGCGCGGCGCTGGATGAAATGAAGTCTCAGGTAAGTAAAGGGGGGCTGAGGGGGCGATTCTGACACCTAAACATTTTTTACCTTAATGCATTAAAGTGATTGTAAACCTTCCTGTTTTTTTTTTAATTTTTTTAATTTTTAAAAACATGTCATACTCATCTCCACTGTGCAGCTCGTTTTGAACAGAGTAGCCCCGATCATTGTCTTCTTGGTTCCCCCAGGGGCTCCTCCTCGCATCAGATAACCCCCTAGGAGAAGCGCTCTCCCGGGGGTTTACCATGCGGGTGCGCTCCCGAGTCCAGTATTTGTGTTTTATAGACACGACTGCCGGACTCGGCCCCGCCCCCCAGCACCAGCGTCATTGGATTTGATTGACAGCAGTGGGAGCCAATGGGTGCGCTGCTATCAATCTATCCAATCAAGAGCCGGGACCCCGTGCAGAGAGGGAGAACGAGTCTCCACCGAGGGGATGAAGGGGCTCAGGTGAGTAAAACGTGGGGGGGCTGGGGGGCCGGTCACTGCCATAAGTTTTTTCACCTTAATGCATAGGATAAATTAAGGTGAAAAAACACAAAGGTTTACAACCCCTTTAAGGTAAAAAAATGTTTGACTTTACAACCATTTTAAACCCAAACAACAAAAATATAATATATTGCAGCTTGCTAATCCTTAGATGTGGTGGCTGCATTGATTTTCTTTTGGGGCCTTTTATCCCCCTTTATTTGATCTGGTGATCCTGCCAGTAACACACTTCCAGTCTTAGGGTGTCTGCATTTTGAATTAAAGTGGTTGTAAACCTTTAGCATTTTTCACCTTAATGCATTCTATGCATTAAGGTGAAAAAACTTCTTTAGTGCAGCAGCCCCCCAGTACCCCCTTATACCTACCTGAGCCCCGTAATTCCCGCGCCGGGAACGAGCACACCAGCTCCAGCCGGTGTCTCATGTCCTGATTGGATAGATTGATAGCAGCGCTGCCATTGGCTCCCGCTGCTGTCAATCAAATCCAATGACGCGGGCGCCGGGAGGCGGAGTCGAGTCCTGCTGTCTGTGTCAATACAGGGGTTGTCCTGTCGGAGAGTGCTTCTCCGACAGGACAGTCGAGAAGAGGAGGAACCAAGAGCGCCCCTTAGGGACCCCAGAAGAAGAGGATCGGGGCCACTCTGTGCAAAACCGACTGCACAGCGGAGGTAAGTATGACATGTTTGTTTAAAAAAAAAAAAGAGGAACCTTTACAACCCCATTAAAGAGGAAGTAAACCCTCTCTAAAAAAAAAAGAAAAAAACACCCTGCAAGACAAAGGCATAATGAGCTAGTATGCAAAGCATACTAGCTCATTATGAATTACTTACCTGAGATTGAAGCCCCCGCAGCAGTCCTCAGTCACCTCAGTCGCCGCCATGATACCTGGAATGACTTCCGTGTATCGCGGCTCCGGCTCTGTGACTGGCCGGAGCCGGGATGACATCACTCCTGCACATGTGCGCGGGAGTCAGTGACGGCACGATCCCATCCATTAAACAGCACGCTCAGTGCGCTCATGTGCTGTAGACATCGGTGCCGTCTTTCTTGCAAATATCTCCTTAACCGTGTAGGTTAAGGAGATATTTCTTGCACCTACAGGTAAGCCTTAATCTAGGCTTACCTGTAGGTCAAAGTGGTCTTTAAGGGTTTACAACCACTTTAAGTAGTAAAGCAGACACCTTTAGACAGCAGCATTATCAGTCTTGGGAGAGGGTAGTGTTACACTAGCAGATTTACATGGACTTGAATAGCAAATTGAAGCTGAACTCCAGCTAACACTTTATAAGAAGTTACAGCCAACATTGTTTTCATTTTGGCTAAAAGTTTTACATAAATAAAGTAAATAAAAGCTGACCATTGTAAGCACCCCTGTCAGGTTAAATGGATTGTCCCAACACTCTAACTGCTGCTTTGTTTGGACAACTTGGTCTGTCAAAGTAAGCTGAAAATAAACAGATTTACTGCCTGGATCACCAAGTGAAAATAAAGGAAAAAAGCCTAAAAAAAAGAACACCACATCTAAGAAATGGTAAGCAGCAGTTTAATACGTTTTTGTTTTTGGGTTTAATACTGCTTTAGGCTCGGTTCTCATTAGTGCGAGCAGTGCATTTGAATAGGCTGCTGTGCCATGTGAAATGCACAAAAAAGGTGCATGCACCTTTTTAAAAACGCAACCGCATGGTCTTTTTGACCATGTGGTTTCCCTGCGGTTCTGCACCCGCGATCACGCTGTGGGCTGAGATGCATGGGGGTGCCATTGAGAATGAATGTTGTTGCTGCCATTGAGAATGAATGGCAGCCCCGTGCGCCTCGCAAGAGCAGTGCGATCCCACAACCCTAACACACAGCCCACACTAGTGCGAACCGAGCCCTAATGAAAAATGGTATCATGTTCCCGAAGTGTATTTGCTTTTTGGTTATCTTAATTCACATGACTGTTGTCTTCCTCCTTATTTGTTCTCGGTGTGTCTGGTTTGCTATTTTTACTTCACTGCTGACATGAAAATGCTATAAATGAATTTTTTTTGTAGGAAAAGCGACACAACTGACTTTTTTAAAGCTGAACTACAGGCAGATGAAAAAACATGAATGAAAGCAGTTCTGAATTCACTGTTAAATCATTAAATTTATTCAGCAGGAACCGGCCGAGATTTGAATCGTGTATGGCTGGCCTAAGCCCTTGAATTTGAATTGGTATCAGCGGCTCACTGGGAGACTTCAGACCGCTCTCTGCTGAAAACGGGTCACATGAGTGCAAAACGAATTGCACTCCTGTGACCCTTAGGAGAAGCCCAGCCAAATGAGCACCGGCTGGACTTCTCCTTTAAGGCAAATGGTTGAAAATACATGGAATTTTTCATGGCAGAAATATAAAAAGAGTGGAATATAGAACGAAGGAATAACTTTTGAATGAAAAAATCTAAGTGCATTTTAAAAGAGACGTCTCTCCTTGATAATTGTATAAAGTATACCAGCATAAAACGACATAGCAGTACTGATTGAAAAGCAACCTTAGCATGCCTTAAAGTGTTACTAAACCCAGGACCCTGCATTCACTATATCTGGTCTCCCATAGTACACAGAACATGGAAATGCAATTATTTTAGTAAATATAAACTGCTGAATACCTTTTTTCATCAGCAGTATATAGCAGTCTTGTGACTTCTATCAGTGTCCGGCCAAGCATTGGTTAAAGCTTGTAGGAGGAGTTTCATTCTCCTCTGACTGTCCTATGAGGCTGCATGACCCCTGACTTTCCGTCTGGACGGAACAGATTGGCCCTGTGCTGATCACATGCACCCTCCACAAAAAACCACTCTCTAGCAGTACGCACCAAACTGAGCATGTGCAGAGTACATTTGTACCATCAGGAGATGGGTTGGGAAAAATCAGAGAAGACAGGATCCAGCAGCCTTGTTACACAATGCAGAGGATTAACCCGATAGGTTCCACAGTGAGTATAACAAGCACGCTTTACTGCATATACAGACTGATTTTACGGTTGTGGGTTTAGTAACACTTTTTTTTTTAACTATTTTAATTGACAAAGATCCATTACATCAGTACAGTCAAGAAGATGCTCAACGTGAGCACAATTAGGTACATAATATGATTTACAGGCATTAATCAAGTAAAATAATGTCATGTATAAAACATTGCTTATTATACCAAAATAAGGATCAATGCCGAATACTCTCCTAAGCTCCTAAAAGATTGCAATACCAGCAAGTAATAACCTGTGTCATAATATGTAAAGGTACTTATTATCCTAGGTCACCACTCACCAATCAACTAGAATTCTGCACAACTTTTTAGTCGTTAATTTTGGTAAGAGAAGAAAAACACCATGCATCCCTAATCTTATTGGGGCATTGTCTATGTTAAAAAATGAGTTTTTCATATAGCAATATGGTTCATTTAGTAACACTTTAAGTGCACTTTAAGGTGCTTTAAATGCTAGTACAGCTTGATGCATCTAGGCCTATAAAGACAGGAAGACAGGGAATAAAACTACTAATCTACACTAAAACAGTAAATACAGTGCCTTGAAAAGTATTCATACCCCTTGAAAGTTTCCACATTTTGTCATGTTACAACCAAAAACGTAAATGTATTTTATTGGGATTTTATGTGATAGACCAACACAAAGTGGCACATAATTGTGAAGTGAAGGGAAAATGATAAATAGTTTTCAAAATGTTTATGTGAAAAATGTGGCATTCATTTATATTCAGCCCCCCTGAGTCAATACTTTGTAGAACCACCTTTCACTGCAATTACAGCTGCAAGTCTTTATGGGGATGTCTCTACCAGCTTTGCACATCTAGAGAGTGACATTTTTGCCCATTCTTCTTCGCAAAATAGCTCAAGCTCTGCCAGATTGGATGGGGAGCATCTGTGAACAGCAATTTTCAAGTCTTGCCACAGATTCTCAATTGGATTTAGGTCTGGACTTTGACTGGGCCATTCTAACACATGAATATGCCCTGATCTAAACCATTCCATTGTAGCTCTGGTTGTATGTTTAGGGTCGTTGTCCTGCTGGAAGGTGAACCTCTACCCCAGTCACAAGTCTTTTGCAGACTCTAATGCCGCGTACACACGACCGGTCTTTACGGCAAACTTTGCCCGGCGGACTTTTCGGCGGACTTTCGACGATCAACCAAAGTCCGACGGATTCGTACGTGATGACGTACGACCGGACTAAAACAAGGAAGTTCATAGCCAGTAGCCAATAGCTGCCCTAGCCTCGGTTTTTGTCCGTCAGACTAGCATACAGACGAGCGGACTTTTCGACCGGATTCAAGTCCATCGGATAGATTTGAAACATGTTTCAAATCTAAGTCCGTCAAACTTTTGATAAAACATAGTCCGCTGGAGCCAACACATGATCGAATTGTCCGACGAAATCCAGTACGCCGGACCAAGTATGCCGTAAAGTCTGATCGTGTGTACAGGGCATAACAGGTTTTCTTCTAAGATTGCCCTGTATTTGGCTCCATCCATCTTCCCATCAACTCTGACCAGCTTCCATGTCCCTGCTAAAGAAAAGCATCCCCACAACATGATGCTGCCACCACCATTTTTCACGGTGGGGATGGTGTGTTCAGGGTGATGTGCAGTGTTATTTTTCCCCCACACATAGTCTTTTGCTTTTAAGCAAAAAGGTTACATTTTAGTCTCATCTGACCAGAGCACATTCTTCCACATGTTTGCTGTGTCCCTCACATGGCTTCTCGCAAACTGCAAATGGGACTTCTTAAGGCTTTCTTTCAACAATGGCTTTCTTCTTGCCACTCTTCCATAAAAGCCAGATTTGTGGAGTGCATGACTAATAGTTGTCCTGTGGACAGATTCTCCCACCTGAGATGTGAATGGTTGCAGCTCCTCCAGAGTTACCATGGGCCTCTTGGCTGCTTTTCTGATTAATGCTCTCCTTTCCTGGCCTGTCAGTTTAGGTGGACGGCCATGTCTTGGTAGGTTTTCAGTTGTGCCATACTCTTTTCATTTTCGGATGATGGATAGAACAGTGCTCTGTGAGATGTTCAAAGCTTGGGATATTTTTTTTATAACCTAACCCTGCTTTAAACTTCTCCACAACTTTATCCATGGCCTGTCTGGTGTGTTCCTTGGCCTTCATTATGCTGTTTGTTACCTAAGGTTCTCTAACAAACCTCTAAGGGCTTCACAGAACAGCTGTATTTTATACTGAAATTTAATTACACACAGGTAGACTCTATTTACTAATTAGTTGACTTCTGAAGGCAATTGGTTCCACTAGATTTAGTTAGGGGTATCAGATTAAAGGGGGCTGAATACAAATGAAAGCCACACTTTCCACAGATTTATTTGTAAAAAATGTTGAAATCCATTTATCATTTTCTTTACACTTCACAATTATGTGCCACTTTGCGTTGGTCTATCACATAAAATCCCAATAAAATACATTTATGTTTTTGGTTGTAACATGACAAAAAGTGGAAAATTTCAAGGGGTATGAATACTTTTTCAAGGCACCGTATAATGTATATACTGAAATACCATGTAGTACTTGCTCCTTAACTTTAAAGAGACTATTTTGTGAAAAATTATAACTTGTTGAACGTAGTCAATTTGAAATCAGATTTCACTAATGAGCTTCAATCTCTTTTAGGGTTTCAGATATGTGACCCAGGAAAACGAGTGTTGTGGGACATGTAAGCGGGCAGTGTGTGAACAAGAGATGCCTCACTTTGGAGGACATAAAGGAGATTTTGATGAATCTGAGAGCACAAGCCGTTTTTATAGTGTAAGTAAATGTATTTTTGATTTTTAAAGAGAAACTCTGGAAGCTGTGCTCAAAAAGGCAAGCAGAGAGCTAAGGACTAGTCATCAATATTGCCTATAAGCAACCTGCACCTGATCTTTCCCCATTTTTGACTTACTCATGCCTTGCCCTGAACTGTGTCTGTGTGGAGGCAGTCATATTGGTAGAGGCTCTGGGTTTTGCTTCATCATGTCAGAGCCTCAGCAAGGAAAACAGTGAGCAGCACTGTAGTCAGATCACCAAATCTCGATCCAAATCCCATGAGACTAGCAGTAAGAGAGCATGGTGCCTTTGATCTCATCCTGTAGATTCATAGCTACGAGGCTGTAGGCAAAGGAGTTACAGTATTAGGCACGTTCAAATCCCAAGAAGTCCAATGCTAGTTTTCAGAAGGAATTCAAGATAAAAGGTATATTTTAGGGTATAGTTTAGGCACTGTTAACATTTCTTCCTGTTCCCAGCAACATAACAAATCATACTTTTTGAGGTTGGTTCCACTTTAAGGGCATGCATGAATCTTGGTGTGGGCAAATATAAATGAAACTCAGATCAAAGAAATGGAATAATGTGAAAAATATATTTTGGAAGAGTATACTATTTTTAGGTGGCTTTTGATAAAGCTTGGTCTTTCCTTAGATGCTTATATGTACCAACTGTCTCGGCTTTTATCAGTACTTTACTAGTGTTAGGGTACTAAAAAAAAAGGTCCCTCTTGATTGAAAGTTATGGAATTAAACATTGTTCTTTTCCATGATCTCTTAAAATAAAATGTCACAAACAACAGGTTCCAAGAATCAGGATATAAAATCTTAACCCGATGGTACTGTACCCCTTCTTATTATGTATCCTAGGGAAATCTATTGGAGATATGGGCAGAATAGGGGAGAGCTATTACACATTTTCTGGTTGTGCCCATCCCTCAATGTATTTTGGTCGCTGGTCCATAAAATTATTGAGTTCTCCTGTTGGACTTTAAACGTTTATTAGCTAAATAACTGGACTTACAGTATGTCACAGACATACCGGGCATGGACCTTTGGTCGCTGCCAGTCGCTGCTAGGTCGCTGACAGTCTTTATCTGTTAGGGTCAGATTGATTACAGTTGTACCCAGTGGTGGCTGGTGCTCCATTTTTTTGGGGGGCGGCAAACATTTTTTTTCTCTCTATCTTTCTTCCTCCTACCCTTTCTTTGTATATGCTCATTGTGATTAGATGATGGGCATCGTGGGGCCTTCTAGAAAACCTAGGAAGAGGTTCCCAATAAGCACTTGAAATCACCTCCCTTTGAAACAAGCTCCTAGATCCATTAATCCCCCTAAAGCTGTTTTACCACTGTGTGCATCAGTTAAATTCAGGATGCCATTCAACATCTTAATATAAAAGAAAGATTGTTACTCCTTTTTTTATCAAAAATTAGATCTAGGATTGCCCAAGTAATGTTTACATGAAAAATTTGAGTATTTTGTGGTTTTGTACCACTGGTCTACACACGTTCTACTTCCTGGCTTGAATCTTCTACACTTTTAGGGCATTCAGAGGGCTGATCGGTCTATTGTTCTCCCTTCCACTCCACTCTACCTATTAATCTTTTATGGTTATTTGTGTTCATTTTATGGTCATGTTCTACTGATGTCTTTTTGATATTCTGTATGTATGATTAGGACAATGTATAAATCATGTTACAGGTACTCTTGTTACCCTGAGAGACAAATATAAAATAACCACATTGAACGAAAACATAATTAGGAAATGTAAGCATTACGTTCAATCTTATCATATCTAGCCATTGCAAGTTCACAACACTTACTTCAGTTTCATTTGTGGGTTTAAAAGTTAAGATTGTCCCACAACAACTGTGACTCATAGAAGGTACTGTCATCCGCCACTGCCCACCTGCATAGCATTGGTGTTACCACTGCCTTGTTGAAGATGAGTGGAGCTCTGGGTTTGTGGACATGCCAGAAAGCACCTTCCCTAGAGGTCCTGCTACCCAGACCCATGTTTGTTAACTATAGCGGGCATTGTAATGTTTTATTATAGTTATAACTTGAACTTTATAGGACTGGAACACATGATTTATATATATATATATATATATATATATATATATATATATATATATATATATATATACAGTATATATATATATATATATAATAATGTTTAACAAAACAGCCCATCAAGATGTATTTTACAGGCTAAGGGAAATAAAATCATGTACATTTCATCTCTACATTGGTCATTTTGGCTTGCTGCAGGTCGGTGCACGGTGGGCATCTCCATTGGATCCTTGCATCTTTAATGAATGCACACAAGTGAACGGAGAAGTGTTTACTCTTCAGAAGAATGTGTCTTGCTCTGACATTGAGACCAAGAACTGCCAAAGTGGTTATGAACTGAAGTGTGTTCATGGAGCAGAGTGCTGTCCCACTTGCCATTGTGGTGAGTCTCCAGTTTTTCATATCTGGTACCTTGACAGCTATTTTGTGGGGGAGGCAAATATTTGTTAAAAAGATCTCTGATTTATACCATTTTGTTTTTAAATGATATAAAAATAACAGGGCTACTATGTTATAATCATTATGCTGGTAAGCTCTTAGCAGACATTTTACATAACAGGGAACCATTTTATTTGCAGCCAGGGATCTGATCCATATTTGCCCCTGTTTTTGCCCCTCTCTGAAAGGGTAGTGTGTTCTAAATCAATCAAAGTCCCTTCTATTGATCATTGTCTGGTCTGCGGGAGCTCACAGACCAGTAACTTGAGCAAACAAGAAAAGTATTTTTTTTTGGTTAGCCCCCAGGTATGCACTACAGTGATTTGTGATATGTCAGACTCATTGCAAGGTAGTTGATGTAAAAGCCAGTAGTTCAGATGAAATATATTACTTGGTAATGGGGACATCATCACCACAATATATATTTGTCATTTCTTAGAGATTGGGGAAATTTACATTGTCATTTTCATAGAAATAGTACTACAGTACATAAAAAGCCAAATTATTTATTAAAGATACCAATACATGACTAGGGTATCACAGATGTTCACAACCCCTTAGTAAAAGGTACCACTACCTACCCCCAAATTATCCCCCTTGTAACCAAATGATGAGAACAATACCAGTATGGAGAAATTTTGGCTGCAGCGACCATTTATTAACAAATAACCAAACGGTAACATTTCTTCTCAAATGATAATCATTATCAAATAACCATAACATAAAGGTTGCTGATCTTAGGAGGCAAAATGAACCAGCATCAGGTTTGTATCTGCGTGACTACTTAAAGATCCCCAGCCACACTACACCAGCTCGGGGACAACCCAACTTTCTGCCGATACCTCCGAGTTTCAACTTCCCAGTTAACCCACCATTAACTGGGATACAACAGAGGACTCCATGCCTTAGATGGGTTCCTACTATGAACTATTACAGAAAATATGGATGCCGCAACCACCTTGACGCTATGACCAACACTAAAAGAGATCCAATGCAAAGGGTGGGGAGGGTGGGAAGTTTCTTCTACATTCGTTGGTTCCAACGGCTTTGCCGCCTCTACAAATCCCACCCTGTATACCTCCTGCAGCCCTCCTATTCTCTACAAATTGATCAATCCTGCATACACTCTCCTGCTGTCTCTAATTAACCCTATCCTACACTGCTTCCTCTCTCCCCCTTGTCATGAGGCCCTCCACCTATTTTTTTTTTTTTAACTTCGAGTCTCTCTTGAACAAGACTCATTTATATGCAGTCTAAAGAGGGTCCAGCTGGGGAGGAGCCTGCATCACCCCAGCTGTGTTAGGACCAAGCTGTGAAACTGACATCCCAGCCATAGTGATTACACTACTTTTATTCCCAAATCAAATTTGGTTAACATAATATTAATACAAATATGGCTCTTTTTTACCATGCCAATAGTTGCAAGACCATCTCCACCTCAACCCCACTTTATGGCATGTCATTTCTGCACCCTACACCAGCTCAGTCACAAAGGGAGTGGACATGTAAGCTCCATTCATCTCAGGCCAGGGGTACACTTTGACGCCATTGCTGTATGTTGTAGAGGACCCTGTTACTGTTTTGAAATTATAATCTGTATTTTTTCAGATCGCATCCCGGGCTGTATACACAATGGAACTATTATTGGGGTAAGAAAAGATTTATCTAATTAAAGCTTTATTTAAAGAAAGCAAAAGCAAAAGAGGTTCAATGTAGAAAAATGTAAAATACTGCATTTGGGTGGCAAAAATATGAATGCAATCTATACACTGTGGGGATAACCTCTGGGGGAATCTAGGATGAAAAAGGATCTGGGGGTCCTAGTAGATGATAGGCTCAGCAATGGCATGCAATGCCAAGCTGTTGCTAATAAAGCAAACAGAATATTGGCATGCATTAAAAAAGGGATTAATTCCAGAGATAAAACTATAATTCTCCCGCTCTACAAGACTGTGGTACAGCCGCACCTAGAGTATGCTGTCCAGTTCTGGGCACCAGTCCTCAGGAAGGATGTACTGGAAATGGAGTTAGTACAAAGAAGGGCAACAAGCTAATAAAGGATCTGGAGGATATTAGTTATTAGGAAAGGTTGCAAGCACTGAACTTATTCTCTCTGGAGAAGAGACGCTTGAGAGGGGATATGATTTCAATTTACAAATACCATACTGGTGACCCCACAATAGGGATAAAACTTTTTCGCGGAAAGGAGTTTAACCACTTAAGGACTAGCCTCGTTTTGGATTTTAGGTGTTTACATGTTTAAAACAGGTTTTTTTGCTAGAAAATTACTTAGAACACCCAAACATTATATATTGTTTTTTTTCTAACACCCTAGAGAATAAAATGGCGGTCATTGAAATACTTTTTTTTGCACCGTATTTGCGCAGCGGTCTTATAAGCGCACTTTTTTTGGAAAAAAATCACTTTTTTGAATAAAAAAATAAGCCAACAGTAAAGTTAGCCCAATTTTTTTTTATATTGTGAAATATGATGTTATGCCAAGTAAATTCATACTCAACATGTCACGCTTCAAAATTGCGCCCGCTCGTGGAATGGCGTCAAACTTTTACCCTTAAAAATCTCCATAGGCGACCTTTAAAAAATTCTACAAGTTGCATGTTTTGCGCTACAGAGGAAGTCTAGGGCTAGAATTATTGCTCTTGCTCTACCAGCCACGGTGATACCTCACATGTGTGGTTTGACCACCGTTTTCATATGTGGGCGCTACTCACGTATGCGTTCGCTTCTGCGCGCGAGCTCGTCGGGACAGGGCGCTTTAAAATTTTTTTTTATTTCCTTATTCATTTTAATTTATTATATTTATTTTTGCACTGTTTTAAAAAAAAAAAAAATTGGATCACTTTTATTCCTATTACAAGGAATGTAAACATCCCTTGTAATAGAAAAAAGCATGTCAGGTCCTCTTAAATATGAGATCTGGGGTCAAAAAGTCCTCAGATCTCATATTTGGACTAAAATGCAAAAAAAAAAAAAAAATAAAAAAAAAAAAATATGCCTTTAAGACATATGGGCGGAGCTGACGTCATGATGTCGCTTCCGCCCTCCTATGGTATGGAGACGGGTGGGGGCCATCTTAGCCTCACTCGTCTCCTTACCTCAGCAGTGACAGGTCCTGATCTCCTCCGCCGCTACCGACGGCTCCGGTAAGCGGCGGAGGGCGCGGGAGAGCGACAGGAGGGGGGTGGCACCTCTCCCGCCGCCGATAACTGTGATCTTGCGCCGAACCCGCCGCAGAGACCACCATTATCGTACACAGAACTCCTGTAAAGATGGACGCCTCTGTTGTGGCAGCACCTGCTGCCGTTACCGAGATATCCATCTTCAAAGTGCCGACATATGTGTACAGGAGCCAGTCGGTAAGTGGTTAACAAGACTCGTGGCCACTCATTAAAATGAGAAAAAATTAGGTTTAACCTTAAACTACGTAGAGGGTTCTTTACTGTAAGAGCGGCAAGGATGTGGAATTCCCTTCCACAGGCTGTGGTCTCAGTGGGGAGCATCGATAGTTTCAAGAAATTATTAGATAAGACCCTGAATGACCAAAATATACAGGGATGTACAAGGTAATACTGACATATAATCACACACATAGGTTGGACTTGATGGACTTGTGTCTTTTTTCGACCTCACCTACTATGTAACTATGTAAAAGTCATCTGTTAACTGGATAAAAAAGACAGAAGCAGTTTGGGGATATACAATTCTTATTTGTGTTATTAATAAGTTTTAAGTTGCAAACTGTGCACTTTTTTAATGGGTACCTAAAGAAACTTTTTTTTTCCTATAAGGGTAGAGTAAAGGAGGGTTATGACCCCTGTCATGTTTATTGCCATCTTTGTTCCATTGGGAAGATTTCCCTTTATCTCTGACCCAATGCCATAAACGGAAGCAAGAGGAAATCCCCATAAAATGAGGGAAATCCCTGACTGTCACCAGAACTAGTGTTCCCATTGGAAGAATTCTCAGCAATTACTGTTCTGATGACAATCAACAATTTGGGACTTTCTTTCACTTTCTCGGTGATAATGGGAAATAGGACAAACAGAGAGGGCGAATCTCCCCGAATTGGGCACAGACAGCAATAAAAACTGGCAGGTGTTCTAATCCATCTCCACTCTATCCAAAACTAAAAAAAGTTTTAACTTTAGTTATACTTTAAACCAATTCCGATCCATTGGAGTTCTAGTCTGTCAAACCTAAAGTGACACTAAAATTCTATTCATGTATGTATTCTTAAATTGTACAGCAGGTATCTTTAGGTGGTTTTACATAGGGTTAAATATCTTCTAGCGTACCCGAAGAGACATGAAATCCAGGAAGCTCTAATATGCAAATACTGACTTCAGTTAAGTACTTACCTTCACCTTCTCCGATGCTTTCAAATTTATCAGCAAACCCATTCATCACTTTATTCAATATCATGGTTCAGGAGGTAGAAACAGGGTTAAGCACCAGCTTCCTAGGTGAATTTAGTATTGCCCAAGGTTTCAACGCTCCTGTGTCTCTCTAGAAGATAACTAAAACTATGTACTATACATGTACCTTGAGGTTCCTATTATGCCAGTGAGCCTCCATTCACACTTGAGTGTTTTTTCTGCTCTTTTCTTTATGTCTGACTGTGAAAGATAAAATTTTGTGCAGCGCTCAAAAATTCATGATGATAAAATTCATATATATACATACTAATATATACTATGCAATGACCACAAAAAACAGTGAAAAGTGATGTGAAATTCACACCCAAACTAAAGTCCATGTGCCATCATGTAAAAATTTTTAAATATACAGTTCTTGGATAAACGGTGAAAACAGATTATGTAGCCAAAAGTGGAATTCCATGTGACATCAGTGTTGAAGTGAAGACACAGACAATAGAACCACCACCGGTTAGTGAGGAGGCTTACCGGAGTAAGAGGACTCAAATGGGCATATGCTCAGTGAGTTGACAAGGCATATGATGTAAACACCAAAAGTATGGGACCTCCACGTCTGGGCTCCAGATCAGGAAGGAAGATAGTCCAATTGGTCAAGAGATGTCATAGAGAAGCAGTCCTCAGAAGCAGCCAACTTGTTAGACCAAATCCTCTCAATTGGACTATCTTTCTTCCTGATCTGGAGCCTAGATGTGGAGGTCCCATACTTTGGTGTTTACACCATATGCTTTGTCGATTCACTGAGCATGTGCCCATTTGAGTCCTCTTACTCAGGTAAGCCTCCTCACTAACCGGTCACATGAAAAGATATTATAAAATAATTACAAAAATGTTAGGGGTGTACTCATTTTGTAAGATACTATATATGCGGGCTCCTCTCGACACAAATTGTCATGGCTGGTCCTAAAATGCCCGACCAATTTAGGCGGCACTGCACTCCCCGACCTCTCTACATATTACATAGCGTCTCAAATCTCTCAATTCTTCAATTAAAATCAATCTGACAGAGCCCGTTATTCCACCCTAGTTTGCTCCCAGGCCCCCAGCCCACTGTTCCATCCCTTCCAGATCCTGTTCTGCGGCCCCCGAGGTCCACCCCGAACTGGCGATGGGAGGCACATGTTGCTACACCACTGCAAGATCTGGCAACTCGCCATGCGCCTCGGTAGGGGACCCTCCCCTCACTCCCACACACCTCTTTGGGACAACCCACATCTGCCTGAACTTACCTCTATCCCTGATCATGGACTGTGGATTGACAAGGGTGTCATCTACTTGTCGCAAGTTGTAGCTCATGGGTCGGTTAAGTCATTCCAAACACTCAAAGATAACTTCACTTTACCCAACCACATGTTCTTCCGATACCTTCAACTCCGGCACGCACTAAACACACAGTTTAGCAACTCTGTCCCAGCTCTCGAGGTCCCATTATTGGTGGACATAATTTCAGGAAAAGACCCCTAGAAACTGATCTCCCCAATCTATGCATACCTTATGCTGCCCGCAGCGCCCACCACCGCCCACCACTGCCCACCAACTGAAATTGCGCTGGGAGTCTGACCTGGGCAATGTGACGGACGAGGACTGGGAGGAGGCCCTTGCTAACTGCAAAATTGTTTCTCCTAAACTCTCTGACCGCCTCACCCATCTATATATCCTCCACGGATCGTACCTGACGCCCTACCACATATCCAAATATAGACATGGACATAACCCCAACTGCCCCAGCTGCAGCTACCCTAACGCCTCCTTCTTCCATCTACTGTGGACTTGTCCGTCCATACAGGGGTTCTGGACCCAGGTGGTCCGGTTCCTTCACGATCGCATGGGCTCCCCGTTGTCCCTCTGCCGTCAGTGTGTGCTGGGGCTCCTCTGACTCTCTGAAGGCGAAAAATACCTAAATATATTTCTGTAAGAAACACTGTTCCTTGCCAGGATACAGATCGCCAGGACGTGGATGAGGGGGACCCCCCCCCACATTACAACAGCACCTGCAGCTGCTGATCAGTGTATTCTGACTGCGACAGGTCCTGCTGTTAGATTACAGTGTCCATTTGTGTGGATGTAGGAAACTGTTAGTTTTTTGGTTTTTCGCTCAGCCTGCTGGCAGATCCAAAAAAAATAATCTACCTGTCAATGGCCAGCTTTAAAAGTGTTATCCTGCAGACTACAGGTTTGCTTAGAAGGAACGTCAACTGAAACAACAGCTCACAATGAACAACAGAAGCATCTGCTGTGTCAAGGGAGCTTTTTCCTGGTATAGACCTGCTCAGGCGTGACAAACCAAGGAAAAGAAGTGGCCACACACAATGGCTATGATTATGATTGCTGCATGAACACATAGCACTTAGAGACATGACAACACCTGGAGAGTAAGCTGTTTTTCACACAGTAGTAATAGAGTCTCTAAAACTATAAAGGGGTTTGCTTCATGGGCAGTTTACCTAGAAATATGGGAGTTTCATTTTTACCTGGTGAAACCTAGGTAAAAAACACACTATGCAACTGCTTGGCCATGTTGTTTGGAAATTAATTTTTTTTTTCAACTAAAAATAAGATGCAGCACTTAATAACACAGATCAAGGGAGTAATTAAGATTGGCAGCAGATGTTTGGTTGCTAGGGAAGGCAGCCTCATTCCCCAGAGGGAGGCTTTCTCGGGTGGCCATACCTGTACCAGTCATTATGTAGAATGAATTGTGTTCCGTACTTCTTGTCCTCTGAACATTTTTCTGTTGCATAGGACACCCAGACAGTGCAGGAGCAGAAAGGACTGCTTGTACAGTAAAGTGCAAAGTTTACCGTGTGGGCAGTTGTCAGTATCAAGTCAGATAGGCAGAGGTGTGATGCTTCAGTGCATTGTACTGCTTACTTTTCTATTACTTTCTTTAAAGCGTCAATGCATTGTACAGGCAGTCCCCAGGTTACAAACAAGATAGGGACTGTAGGGTTGTTCTTAAGTTGAGTTTGTTTGTAAGTTGGAACAGGTACATTTTTTAAAGTGTAGCTTCAGCCAAAAAATCTATTCTTAAGCTTTTTGGATAACATAGGGAAGGGTTAACACCCCTGTAACATTTGTTTTGCTGTCTGTGCCCCTGTTCAGCAGATTTCACCTCACTTTCTGTCCCAATGACAATTGGATTTTGAAAATTTTTGGTTATTAGGGAAACAAGGATTGGTGATAAAGCATCAGTGAAGACACCTTTTTCCCATATTAACTCTTACAGGAGAGAATTTCCCTTCCTAGGGGTAGATTTTCTCTTACTTTCTGTTGTCTCCCTCCGTTTGTAAGTAGGAGTCGTTTGTAAGTCGGATGTTTGTAAGTAGGGGACCCCCTGTACTGCTTACTTTTCTATTACTTTCTTTGAAGCTCCAGTGCATTGTGCTGCAATGTAGTGACATGTGGCCCTGACCACTGACTGCACTGGGGAAAAGCAGCAGTCACTGCGCTTACAGTAGTGTGATCTAGCCCTGAAGCACTGTGTAGTATTGCAAAGCTGTAATGAGCAAAAAATGGCTGTTTGTCCGAGCCGGGGTACATTATTGTGACATCAAACGCCGCTACTCCATTTCTACGCATTTCATTTATAGTAGGCATCCTCAGGAAGCTAGCCTGTGCCATTTTGGAAGTGGTATTTATACACAATCTATTCAGCCCTTACTTCCAAATGATAATTGACGGCAGAAAGTAAATTGCCATTTTAACTTATGGAAACCTAGCCAAAAACAGTACAGTATATCTGGATGTACTATTACAATATACAAACCATGTAACTAAATACAGATTTTATTAAATTATTAAAATATTAAAAAAATATATCTTTAAATTCAATTTGAACTTTAATATGTAAAAAAAAGTATATAATAAAGTATAAAGCACCCTCTATTGGTCATAATAAGTTCATGTTTATACACATAATAAATGAATATAATAAATCCCATATCAATAATTATAATAAAAAACACTAATATGTTTAAATCATTTTACACCCACACATACTGATTATTAATTGTCAATGAACTTTACCAGCAATACAGACCTGATCATGGATGTGGAAATACGGGGCAATTTAGGAAACAGTGATCACAGGAGAATTGGCTTCAGTATAAATTACACAAATAGGAAACATAAGGGGAATACAAAGACACTGAATTTCAAAAGAGCCAACTTCCCTAAACTATGAACCTTGCTAGAAGGCATGAATTGGGATAAAATCTTAGGAGCAAAGAACACAGAGGAGAGATGGGTTTGCTTTAGGAGCATATTAAATAAGGGCATTAGCCAATGCATCCCATTGGGTTATAAATCTAAAAGAGCGAAAAAAAGTCCTGGATGGCTTAACTCCAATGTAAAAATGCATATAAAAGCAAAGGAGAAGTCCTTCAAAAAATACAAGATTGAGGGATCATCATCAGCATTCAAACTTTATAAAGAATGCAACAAGAAATGTAAGGGTGCAGTTAGGGCGGCTAAAATAGAACACGAAAGACATAGCGGAGGAGAGCAAAAAAAATCCCAAGAAATTCTTTAAGTATGTAAACAGTAGAAATGGGAGAGCAGACCATATTGGCCCCATAAAGAATGAGGAAGGACATCTGGTTACAAAGGATGGGGAGATGGCGAAGGTATTGAATTTATTCTTCTCCTCAGTCTTCACGAGGGAATCGGGGGGCTTCAGTAACCAAAACTGCAGTATTTATCCTCATGACACATCACAGGAAGCACCTCCATGGTTAACAGAGGACAGAATTAAAATTAGACTTGGGAAGCTTAACATTAATAAATCACCGGGACCGGACGGCTTGCATACGAGGGTACTTACGGAACTCAGTCAAGTGTTTGCCAGACTATTGTTCCTAATTTTTACTGACAGTCTATTGACTGGAATGGTACCAGCTGATTGTAGAAAAACAATATAGCACCAATATTTAAAAAGGGCCCAAAATACATCCCTGGGAATTACAGACCAGTTAGCCTAACATCAATAGTATGCAAGCTCTTGGAGGGGATGATAAGGGACTATATACAGGATTTTAGTAATGAGAACAGTATCATTAGCAGTGATCAGCGTGGATTCATGAAGAATCATTCTTGCCAAACCAATCTATTAACCTTCTATGAGGAGGTGAGTTTCCATCTAGATAAAGGAAGGCTTATAGACGTGGTGTATCTTGATTTTGCAAAAGCATTTGACACAGTTCCCCATAAACGTTTACTGTACAAAATAAGGTCCATTGGCATGGATCATAGGTCGAGTACATGGATTGAAAACTGGCTACAAGGGCTAGTTCAGAGGGTGGTGATAAATGGGGAATGGTCAGGGGTGGGTAGTGTGGTCCCCTAGGGTTCTGTGCTGGGACCAATCCTATTTAATTTGGTCATAAACGACCTGGAGGATGGGATAAACAGTTCAATCTCTGTATTTGCGGATGATACTAAGCTAAGCAGGGCAATAACTTCTCTGCAGGATGTGGAAACGTTGCAAAAAGATCTGAATAAATTAATGGGGTGGGCAACCGTAGAAAAATGTTTTGGGTGGCAAAAATATGAATGCAATCTATACACTGGGGGGAGAACCTCTGGGGGAATCTAGGATGGAAAAGGACCTGGGGGTCCTAGTAGATGATAGGCTCAGCAATGGCATGCAATGCCAAGCTGCTGCTAACAAAGCAAACAGAATATTGGCATGCATTAAAAAGGGGATCAACTCCAGAGATAAAACGATAATTCTCCCACTCTACAAGGCTCTGGTCTGCCCGCACCTGGAGTATGCTGTCCAGTTCTGGGCACCAGTCATCAGGAAGGATGTACTGGAAATGGAGCGAGTACAAAGAAGGGCAAAAGCTAATAAAGGGTCTGGAGGATCTTAGTTATGAGGAAAGGTTGCGAGCACTGAACTTATTCTCTCTGGAGAAGAGATGCTTAAGAGGGGATACTGGTGTACTGGATATTGTGGTGAACCCACAAAAGGGATAAAACTTTTTCGCGGAATGGAGTTTAACAAGACACGTGACCATTCATTAAAATTAGAAGAAAAGAGGTTTAACCTTAAACAACGTAGAGGGTTCTTTACTGTAATGCCACGTACACACGATTGCACATTCCGACAACAAAATCCATGTTTTTTTTCCTTCGGATGTTGGCTCAAACTTGTCTTGCATACACACGGTCACACAAATCTTGTCGGAATGTCGGAAATTCCGATAGTCAAGAACGCGGTGGCGTACAACACATACGACGAGCTGAGAAAATTTAAATTCAATAGCCAGTGCGGCTCTTCTGCTTGATTCCGAGCATGCGTGCAATTTTGTGCGTCAGAATTGTGTATACACGATCGGAATTTCCAACAGCGGATTTTGTTGTCGGAAAATTTGAGATCCAGATCTCAAATTTTGTTTATTGGAGATTCCGACGAAAAATGTCCGATTGAGCCTACACACGGTCGGAATTTCTGACAACAAGCTCCCATCGAACATTTCCCGTTGGAAAATCCGAAGTTTGTACGCAACATTAGAGCGGCAAGGATGCGGAATTCCCTTCTACAGGCTGTGGTCTCAGCGGGGTGCATTGATAGTTTCAGAAAACTATTAGATAAGCACCTGACGACCACAACATACAGGGATATACAATGTAATACTGACATATAATCACACACATAGGTTGGACTTGATGGACTTGTGTCTTTTTTCAACCTCACCTACTATGTAACTGTTTATGAATAAGAGTTTAGAAATAAATGGGTCATGGGGCTCTGGTGAGTGTATGAGTGGTGTGGATCACTGGGGAATCATCTCACTAAATACATTTGGACTAAAAACATTTGGGTATTAAGTGCACAATTAAATGTGAGTTTAATTTATGATAGTATATACCCATTTACTCAGTGAAGTGAACAGCCTCAGATGATACACAGAGATGAAACAAATCTCCCTACATAAGTTTTACATGTATATAAGGTGTCTTCAGCTTGCTATATTCTTTAGAAAGTGCACATCGTGTTAGAAATAGTTCTTCCTGTTCCAGGCAGAAGAACGAAGATACTTGCAGAGCTGTTCTGTGAATAGACCAGCTCTCTGCTAATTTATTTATAGCACCTACCCCGACACAAATTTCCAGCTGCTTTTATCTCCAGGGTCGGAGAGCTTGTCAGAAGGTATGCTGATAAAAGAAGAATGGACACAGCACTTAGGGCTTTGGGCTTTGGAGACAGATAAGAAAACACCACAGATATACGTGCCTAGGTCAAATTTCATGAATTGGATTTACATCCATTTTAAGGGTTTTTTTTTCATCTTAATAAATTTGTTTCTTGATCTTGGCATTTTTCCATATAAGGGGCACTGAGGATCCTTGGTGAATTATCCATTATACCAGTGGCATATTGAAGGATTGTGGATATAAGCAGACCCCTTTAGAAATAATTGGGTCATGGAGCTCTGAAATCATCTCACTGAATAACTTTGGACTATTAATGGGAGCACAAATAGAGTGTGATTACACTAAATATTGATTCATGATTGGACTTTTCACAGAATTTTCTATCTTCACTGATTTATGCTTGGAAAGAGAAATTTTTCATTAGAATTTTATATACATTATTAATTTATGCTGTGTATATATATATATATATATATATGTTTACATATTAGAGCAACATTAATTGACATACTTTATGGTAGTTACAAGGCATGGTTCACTTACTGCATATATTATTTGAGTGTTTAAAGGGCTGACACCAGTTTTGAACTGCATCTGGGATTTTTTAATTTTTTTTAATTTTTATTCTGTTTAACCACCTCAATACAGGGCACTTTCACCCCCTTCCTGCCCAAGCCATTTTTCAGTTTTCAGCGCTGTCGCACTTTGAATGACAATTGCGCGGTCATGTTACACTGTACCCTAATGAAATTTTTATCATTTTTTCCCCACAAATAGAGCTTTCTTTTGGTGGTATTTGATCACCTCTGCGGTTTTTATTTATTGCGCTATAAACAAAAGAAGAGGGACAATTTTGAAAAAACACAATATTTTTTACTTTTTGCTATAATAAATATCCAATTTTTTTTTTTTTTTTAACAAATTTTTTCCTCAGTTTAGGCCGATACGTATTCTTCTACATATTTTTGGTAAAAAAAAATTGCGCTAAGCGTATATTGATTGGTTTGCGCAAAAGTTATAGCGTCTACAAAATAGGGGATAGATTTATAGCATTTTTATTATTTATTTATTTTTTACTAGTAATGGCGGCGATCTGCAATTTTTATTGTGACTGCGATATTGCGGCGGACATATCGGACACTTTTGACACATTTTTGGGACCATTCACATTTATACAGCGATCAATGCTATAAAATTGCATTGATTACTGTGTAAATGTGACTGGCAGGGAAGGGGTTAACACTAGGGGGCGCTCGAGGGGTTAATGTATTACCTAAGGAGGTGATTCTAACTGTGGAGGGAGGGGACTGACTGGGGGAGGTGACCGATCGCTGTCCCTATGTACAAGGGACACGCCATCGGTCTCCTCTCCTTTCTGACAGGACGTGGATCTGTGTTTACATGCACAGATCCACGCTCCTGCTCTGTTACCCGGCAATCGCGGGTGCCCGGCGGACATCGCGGCCGCCGGGCACGCGCACCGGGTCCCGAGCGACGCAGCGGGCACGCGCGCGCGCCGCCGGCGGCGCGCGCGCGCCCCCTAGTGGCTCGGAAGGCGAGGACGTCATATGACGTCCTCCCAGAACAATAGAAGCCTCGTCCAGCCGTCATATGACGGTGGGCGGTGGCTTAGCGGTTAAAAATATTTTTTCACATATATTACACACATTGGTGAAATAATACCTGTTCACGATGCCGGTGCTGTAAATCTAAAAAATGGCTATTTCAATATTTTAAATCAAAAGTTGATCTCACTTACACATCCATGTCATAAAACTGAAAATACTACATCTCCTCCTTAACAAAAATGGAGCTTCCCTGTAAGTAAATGTGATAAATTTGTTTTAATCCATAAGTGTATTAATGCATATTTTGGGGTTGATTTACTAAAACTGGAGAGTGCCAAATCTGGTACAGCTGTGCATGCTAGCCAATCCACTTCTAACTTCAGCTTGTTCAAATAAGCTTTGACTAACAAAAAAAAAACTGGAAGCTGACTGGTTTATGCAGAGCTGCACCAGATTGTGCACACTCCAGTTTTAGTAGATCAACCCCATTGTGTCTGCACATATTGGTAATAAAAACGTACTTACAAGTTACTGGTGTTGAAAATATGTGTGCCGTCTATTCTTCAACATTTTATACTTTATTTTCCAGCCTGAGAAGACGTTAATGCTAGATGAATGCTCCTCCTGTGAATGTAGCATTTCCAGAGGACCAACTTATAAACTGTCCTGCCAACGGACTACATGTGATCCTTGTCCGCAGGTAAGGAATATGTAATAAATAATTAATAATTAAGTAATGACATAATGCTTACTCATCATTCTGTGTAGTGTCTTAAAGCTGAACTCTGGAATAAGCAATTATTGTCTAAATACAAGATCCATGTTTATTCTTACTTGAATCTTTGGTGTGCTTTGTGTACTTCCAAATCTGTGCAACAATCCAGCATAGAACATTGCCTCTGTACAGTAGCTTCCTGTGATAAAGACCGGTCCTTGCTGTTCTAACTGCTTGTGCAGGGTGACTGGTCTTGACAAAGGATTTGTCTGTGTTTTCCACAGCCACCAGTCAGAATTGGATTTTCCCAATCTGTCATGCTCAGTCTTGTATGAGAGTGGTTCATAAAAGGCAACGCAGACAGTTTGTATACATGTAGCGCTCCAATCACTCTGGAGACAAGAAGCAGTCTTTGCAGCTTTGTTTTGTTGTTTTATTTTAGGGGGATTAAACTTGCATGGGGAAGGGGTTCTTATGGGAAGCCCACTTGATCAGCAAAGAATTCTTCAGGGACACAGAATATATACATCCAGTATATACACACTTCTCCTCTTCTACCTGCAGCACAGACTTGTTTGTAGAACTACAACTCCCAGGACCAGCTAGCACTGACAAATTGATCCAACGCAGTCTCAGTCAGATCCATGTGAATGCCCTTTGCAGGCAGGGACCGTGCACCCCTTTAATTGCGTAGCAAAAAGAGAGACCTTTGGTACTAGCTGTCCTATTCCTGTGGCTACTGCTCCCAATACCACCACGCCAGGCACTGCCAGCCTGCCTGGCTGCAGCTGCCCCTTTCACTAGCCCTCCTGGCTACTTCTCCACAGTCCTCCCAGACTGACTCTGCATCCATCCCAGCCTGCTTGCACCCAGTCCCTTCAGGCATGCTTCTCAGTCCTTTGACTGCAACACTTACCAGCCCTCCTGGCTGCCCTCCTTCCTGGAAATTTGCCCGGCAGTATCCTCCTGCTGTCCTTTCCTTGCTCCGGTGCCTCCTGGTCGGGATCCCCCTGTCTGTCATGAAGAGGGGTCCCTTCTGCACCCAAGCCCAAGCTTTAGTTCACCCCTCCAGACTGGGGGGACTACTTTAAAAAGCCTCCAACACCTAACACTCCATCTCCATCTTCCACCCGAATACCAATGCCGCATCTGAGCTGACCCTGAGTATTTGAGGGGGCCTGCCCACTAACAACCCATCTGTTGGGGATTGGTCAGGGCCCTGAGAACACTCCAGACATATCCTCCTAGACTCCTAACTGTTTCTAGAATCTTCTCCAAGTTTCCAGCAAGCAGGGGGAGTCACCAAAGATGCTGCTGCTGAATCTTCCAGCCTACCCTAAGTCATTCAAAACCCTGACCCAGAAAAAAATACACAGGCTTGGCTACCAGCCAAGCATGTATTTACCTACACTAATAAAGTTCATAACCTTAGCACTCTAGCTACGCTAAGGAGTGCTACATACAAAACACCTTTCAGAATTAGTTCTATATTCCTTGCTTTTTAGCAGAATGTAGTTGCCAGACTAACTACCGATGAATGCAGCCGCTGCTAGGATGTGAAAAGCTGCTTGATGCTCATGGCAGCTAGGTTAAAAAAATATATAAAATTTGGGCTACCGTTTGCTTTCTGTTATTTACAGTTATGCAAATGTTTTATTCTTTTAAAACCTTTAAAGGAGAAGTACAGCCAAAGCTCATTTGGCTGTACTTCTCCTGTAGACCACAGGAGTGCAATTCGCTTTGCACTCCTGCAACCGTTTTCAGCAGACAGCGGGCTGCAGCCCACTGTCGGCTGACGTCACAGAACCAGTCCAGGCTCGGGAAGGATCGTGACCATATGGTCGGGATATGCCCACATGCCTGGACTGGCACCCGGCTCAGCCTCTTACCGAGGGTGCTGAGAGCCTAAACCAGCCGGTCCCACCCGCTCGACAGCCCAGCGCTCCAGTGAGCACAGGGAGGCAGAGCAGAGAGCTGCCGACTGACAGTCACCAGCTCTCTGCTCAGGAAGCTGTGAGAACCAAGCGATCAGCAGTGTTTGATTTGCTTGGTTCTCAGTGTTAGAGCCAGCGGGGGACAGATGCGGCATCGGACCAATATTGCATCTAGCTAGGTAAGTATGATTCACAAGAAAAAGCGAATCCCATACTTCTCTTTTAAGAAACAGGATACCACAGGGAGAAAATCAGATTGGTTTAGGATGAATGTAACAATTTAGCCTTGACTGTATCCTATCCCCTGGCCCTTAAAGGAAACCTGTAATTAGAAAGAATAGAGGCTTCCTTGATTTATTATTACTAGTTTACTGGCTGTCATGAAGATCCAGTGGCTTCAGTACTTCACACTGACTATATGTAGATTTGGAGTTAAGACTTCACTCTAAATATCCTGAGCTGTATAGTTGCTCAGGTAAGGGTCTCACAGTATTGAAGCCAGACAGCCAAGCAAATAACACTGAGTTAGAAATGAATACCTCTTTCTCAGGACTCTGCGCCCGCACCCCTAATTTGTATTTTACAAATACCTTTCTGGAACTTCTGCCAAATCATGTTCCTGTTCTGGCATCGGCAGTGAGGGGTCCTGAATGCTGAAGAGAATAGTGCTCATTTAGTGACATGGGGATGCATGTTGACACACCACCAAGGGGTGTGTCCATGACTGTCTAGGCTCAGAGGAAGGGAGCAGCAGTGCAGGACAGTAGAAGACATGGAGCATGGAGAGGGCAATTAGTGCGTTGCCAACTTATTTATGGGAAGAGAGAATATAGTAAATATTTGGGACTTTAAATATACCTCTATCATCACCACTTGAATAGAAAAAAGAAAAAAATGTCTAAACATTTTTTGTCTTTTGTTACATACAATACAAAAAACAACACAGTGTATCAAACATATATAATATTGTATATATAAAATGTTACAGTTAAGGCATTCTAAGTCCTTTTAAAGGTCAATGTGTTTCACAGGGAATCTGCTTCTTTAGGATCAGCAAAGTTTAGTATCTTGAAACAGCCTATTCACAGATTAAAAACAAATCCAATTGAGCACAAAACTACCATGCAAAAAATGCAAAGATCTCTTGGCCTTTTTTCAGAGAATATGAATGATAACACAAAAAATTTTCTTTCACTCATGGTTAGTGTTTGGCTGAAGCCATTTATTATCAATCAACTGTGTTTACGCTTTTTAAATCATAATGAAAACATAAACTACCCAAATGACCCTGATCAAAAGTTTACACACCCCAGTTCTTATTACCGTGTATTGCCCCCTTTAACATCAATGACAGCTTGAAGTCTTTTTGTGGTATTTGTGGATGAGGCTCTTTATCTTCTCAGATGGTAAAGCTGCCCATTCCTCTTGGCAAAAAGCCTCCAGTTCCCGTAAATTCTTGTGTTGTCTTGCATGAACTGCACGTTTGAGATCTCCCCAGAGTGGCTCAATGATATTGAGGTCAGGAGACTGAGATGGCCCCTCTAGAAGCTTCACTTTATTCTGCTGTAGCCAATGACAGGTCAACTTGGCCTTGTATTTTGGATCATTGTCATGTTGGAATGTCCATGTGCATCCAATGTGCAGCTTCCTGGCTGATGAATGCAAATATTCCTCCAGTATTTTTTGATAACATGCTGCATTCATCTTGCCATCAATTTTTACCAAATTTCCTGTGCCTTTGTAGCTCACACATCCCCGAAACATCAGAGATCCACCTCCATGTTTCACAGTAGGAATGGTGTACCTTTCATCATAGGCCTTGTTGACTCCTCTCCAAATGAAGCTTTCATGGTTGTGGCCTAAAAGCTCAATTTTGGTCTCATCGCTCTAAATTACTTTGTGCCAGAAGGTTTGGGGTTTGTCTCTGTGCTGCTTGGTGTATTGTAAGCAGGATACAGGATACTTTGTGGCATTTGCCTAGTAATGGCTTTCTTCTGGCGACTTGACCATGCAGCCCATCTTTTTTCAAGTGCCTCCATATTGTGCATCTTGAAACAGCCACACCACATGTTTTCAGAGATTCCTGTTTTTCACCTGAAGCTATTTGTGGGTTTTTCTTTGCACCCCGAACAATTTTCCTGGCAGTTGTGGCTGAAATTTCAGTTGGTCTACCTGACCGTGGTTTGGTTTTAACAGAACCCCTCATTTTCCACTTCTTGATTAGCGTTTGAACACTGACTAGCATTCTCAATTCCTGGGATATCTTTTTATATCCCTTTCCTGTTTTATACAGTTCAACTACCTTTTCCCGCAGATTCTTTGACCATTCTTTTGCTGTCCCCATGACTCAGAATCCAGAAATGTCAGTGCAGCACTGGATGAAAGATGCAAGGGTGTGTCAGGAGTCCAGAAACTCATTGACCTTTTATACACACACACTAATTACAAGCAAACAGATCACAGGTGAGGATGGTTACCTTCAATAGCCATTCAAACCCCTTTGTGTCAACTTGTGTACATGTTATCAGGCCAAAATCACCAGGGTATGTAAACTTTTGATCAGGGTCATTTGGGTAGTTTCTGTTGTCATTATTATTTTAAAAAAGTAAACACAGTTGATTGATAATAAATGGCTTCAGCCAAACACTAACTATAAGTGAAAGAAAAGTTTTTGTGTTATCATTCATATTCTCTGAAAAATGGCCAAGAAATCATAAATTCTGTCAGGGTGTGTAAACTTATGAGAACAACTGTATCCATATATGTCTGCTGCAGTGGAATACCTGTTTGCATCTCCCTTCATTGCTTAATATCTGATGACCCTTTGACCCTGATTTTTGCATGGTAGTTTTGTGCCCAATGGGATTTGTTTTTATTCTGTGAATAGGTTGTTTCAACATACTAAACTTTGCTGGTCCTGAAGAAGCGGATACCCCCGCGAAACACGTTTACCTTTAAAAGGACTTAATATGCCTAACTGTAACATTTTATATGCACAACATTATATATATGTTTGATACACTGTGTTGTTTGTTTGTATTATATGTAATAAAAGGCAAAAACTGTTTAGATAATTTATTTTTTTTCTAGTGGTGATGATAGACGTATATTTAAAGTCCCAAATATTTACCATATTTTCAGTCTTACCTAATGACTGGGATGATACCTCTATATCACTATCATGGTTATTATTAAATAATACATACTCCATTCCACAAACACTAGTCCCATCCTATTATTTATGGGATGATGGGAGATGCAGAGGTATCTGCGTGATGACTACTGTAATATGGATTCCAAGAAACCTTTAACCACTTCAATACCAGGCACTTAGACACCTTCCCGCCCAGACCAATTTTCAGCTTTCAGCGCTGTCGCAATTTGAATGACAATTGCGCGGTCATGCTACACTGTACCCAAACAAATTTTTTATCATTTTGTTCCCACAAATAGAGCTTTCTTTTGGTGGTATTTGATCACCTCTGCGGTTTTTATTTTTTGCGCAACAAATAAAAAAAGACCGAAAATTTTGAAAAAAAACAAGTTTTTCTTTGTTTCTGTTAAAATTTTTTTGTAAATAAGTACGTTTTCTTCTTCAACGACGGGCACTGATATGGCTGCACTGACGGGCACTGACTGGCACTGATACGGCGGCACTGATGGGCACCGATGAGGTGGCACCAATGAGGTGGCACTGATGAGGTGGCACTGACGGGCACTGATGATGGGCACTGATAGGCGGCACTGATGGGCACTGATAGGCGGCACTGATGGGCACTGATAGGTGGCACTGGTAAGCAGCACTGATGGGCACTCATAGGTGGCACAGATGGGCACTTATAGGCGGCGCTGATGGGCACTCATAGGTGGCATTGATGGGCACTCATAGGTGGCATTGATGGTTACTTATGGGTGGCACTGATAGTTGGCACAGATGGGCATGGATGGGCACTGATAGATGGGCACTGATGGGCACGGATGGGCACTGACAGGTGGCATGAATGGACACTGATGGGTGGCACTGACGGCACTGGTTGTTTGCAGTGATGCCCCTAAGGGTGGCATTGTTGGGCATCACTGCAACATAATGGTGCCAATCAGTGCCCATTTGTGGGCACTGATTGGCACTGACTGGGCACATGTGGATGGCCATGGGGTACATACCTGGCCATCCACATGTTGCCCCTTCCCTGGTGGTCCTAGTGGCGATCCCTGGTGGTCCAGTGTGGTGATCTGAGGGGGGGCTGTGCTGATAAACAATCAGCACAGACCCCCCCTGCCAGGAGAACCGCCGATCGGCTCTCCTCTAATCGCGTCTGTCAGACGTGAGTGAGGAAGAGCCGATCAACGGCTCTTCCTATTGACAGCGTGATCAGCCGTGATTGGACACGGCTGATCACGTGGTAAAGAGCCTCCGCCGGAGGCTTTTTACCAAGATCAGTGTAGCGGTGTGTCAGACTGACACACCGCTCCACCGATCGCCGCGATGCGCGTCCCCGGGGGCGCGCTGCGGCATGTTATCCTGCTGGACGTCATATGACGTCCAGTCAGGATAACACAACCACTTCCCGGACGTCAATCCGCTATAGGGCGGGCGGGAAGTGGTTAAATAATAAAAACATTATCTAATGCAAAGCCTTAGAAAGATTGGCTATAGCCAAAGTCATAGTCTATAGTGCATCCGTAAAGTATTCACAGCGCTTCACTTTTTCCACCTTTTTTTATGTTACAGCCTTTTTTCCAAAATGGATTAAATTCATTATTATTCTCAAAATTCTTACAAACAATACCCCATAACGACAACGTGAAATATGTTTGTTTAAAATCCTTGCAAATTTATTAAAAATATAAAACGAAAAAAATCACAGGTACATAAGTATTCACAGCTTGTGCTAAATACTTTGTTGAAGCACCTTTGGCACCAATTACAGCCTCAAGTCTTTTTGAGTATGATGCTACAAGCTTTGCACACCTATTTTTTGGCCAGTTTTTTCCCATTCTTCTTTGCAGGACGTCTCAAGCTCCATCAGGTTGGATGGGGAGCATCGGTGCACAGCCTTTTTCAGATCTCTCTTCAGAGATGTTCAATCGGATTCAAGTCTGGGCTATGGCTGGGCCACTCAAGGACATTCACAGAGTTGTCCCGTAGCCACTCCTTTGTTATCTTGCCTGTGTGCTTAGGGTCATTGTCCTGTTGGAAGGTGAACCTTTGCCCCAGTCTGAGGTCCAGAGCGCTCTGAGCAGGTTTTCATCAAGGATGTCTCTGTACATTGCTGCATTCATCTTTCCCTCAATCCTGACGCTAAAAAACATTCCCTCAGCATGATGCTGCCTCCACCATGTCCATAATGGGGGTGGTAGTGACACAGCCCCAAATGATCCACAATGGCTCAAAAGTGATATGGTCCAGAAATATTTAGACAGAATAAAGGTGGATAAAGTACCTGGACCACATGGCATCCACCCATAGATCCTAAAAGAATTAAGCTCTGTCATTTCAAAGCCATTGTTTCTAATATTTAGGGACTCGTTAATGACTGGAATGGTACCACTGGATTGGCGCAGGGCCAATGTGGTGCCCATATTTAAAAAAGGATCAAAGTCTTTACCAAGTAACTATAGACCTGTTATTTTAACTTCTATAATTTGGAAGATACTGGAGAGTTTAATAAAAAAAAACACATAGGTGAGTTATGGCTGGAAAAAATATTTTAAGCAACAGACAGCATGGATTCATGAAAGACAGAAGTTGTCAAACAAACCTGGTTTCTTTTTATGAAGAGGTAAGTAAAACCTTGGACAAAGGGGTGGCTGGACAGAGGGGTGGCTGTGGACTTGGTATACCTGGATTTTGCAAAAGCGTTTGACACCCGGCTTATGTGTAAGGTAAAGTCTACAGGCTTGCAAAGATCAATTTGTAAATGTATAGAAAACTGGCTAAAAGACAGAATTCAGAGAGTAGTGGTTATTGACTCTTACTCTGAATGGTCATAAAGTAACATTTCTGACTTTACAGATGACACTAAGCTATGCACTGGAATAACATCTCCAATTTACAAGCCAACCTCAATGCACTAATTGGACAACTAAGTGGCAAATGAGGTTTAATGTTGATAAATGTAAAGTTATGCACTTGGGGGCTAAGAATATGCATGCATCATACATACTAGGGGAGTACAACTGGGGGGGAATCCATAGTGGGGAAGGATTTGGGGGTTTTGGTAGATCATAAGCTCAATAATAGAATGCAATGCCAAGCTGCGGTTTCCAAAGCGAGCAAAGTCCTTTCTTGTATTAAGAGAGGTATGGACTCCAGAAAGCGAGATATCATTTTGCCCTGTACAAATCATTAGTAAGACCTCATGTGGAATATGCAGTTCAGTTAGGGCACCAGTTCTCAAAAAGGATATCCGGGAACTGGAGAAAGTGCAGAAAAGGGCAACCAAACTGATAAGAGGCATGGAGGAACTCAGCTATGAGGAAAGATTAGAGGAACTGAATTTATTCTCTCTTGAGAAGAGGAGATTAAGGGGGGATATGATCAACTTGTACAAATTCATAAGTAGTCCATATAGTGAACTTAGTGTTGGGTTATTCACTTTAAGGTCATCACAGATGACAAGGGGGCGCTCTTTACGTCTAGAGGAAAAAAGATTTAATCTCCAAATACGGAAAGGTTTTTTCACAGTAAGAGCTGTAAAAATGTGGGATAGACTCCCTCCAGAGGTGGTTCTGGTAAGCTCAGTAGATTGCTTTTAAAAAGTCCTGGATTCTTTCTTAAATGTACATAATATAACTGGGTACTAACATTTATAGATAAAGTTGATCCAGGGAAAATCCAATTGCCTCTCAGGGGGTAAAGAAGGAGTTTTTTCCCCTGCAGTAGCAAATTGGAGCATGCTTTGCTGGGGTTTTTCGCCCTCGTCTGGATCAACTGTGGGTGAAGGATTGTGTATATGGGATTGTATTTTTTTTTTTTTGGTTGAACTAGATGGACTTGTGTCTTTTTTCAATCTGACTAACTATGTAACTAGGTAATCATGCTTCACTGTAGGATGGTATTGGCAAGGTGATGAGCGGTGCCTTGTTTCCTCCAGACATGACGCTTGTCATTCAGGTTAAAGAGTTCAATCTTTGTTTGATCAGACCAGAGATTTTTTTTTATCATGGTCTGAGAGTCCTTCAAGTAGGTGCCTTTTGGCAAACTCCAGATGGGCTGTCATGTGCCTTTTACTTAGGAGTGGCTTTTGTCTGGCCACTCTACCATACAGGCCTGATTGGTGGAGTGCTGCAGAGATGGTTGTTCTTCTGGAAGGTTCTCCACAGAGAAACTCTGGAGCTCTGTCACAGTGTCCATCGGGTTCTTGATCAGCTCCCTAAGGCCCTTCTCCCCCGATTTCTCAGCTTGGGCGGGTGGCCACTCTTGGAAGAGTCCGGGTGATTCCAAACTTCTTCCATTTACAGATGATTGAGGCCACTGTGATTATTGGGACTAGGGATGAGCTTCGAGTTCGAGTCGAACTCATGTTCGACTCGAACATTGGCTGTTCGCAAGTTCACCGAACAGCGAACAATTTGGGGTGTTCGCGGCAAATTCGAATGCCGCGGAACACCCTTTAAAAGTCTATGGGAGAAATCAAAAGTGCTAATTTTAAAGGCTAATATGCAAATTATTGTCATAAAAAGTGTTTGGGGACCTGGGTCCTGCCCCAGAGGACATGGATCAATGCAAAAAAAAGTTTTAAAAACGGCCGTTTTTTCAGGAGCAGTGATTTTAATAATGCTTAAAGTCAATCAATAAAAGTGTAATATCCCTTTAAATTTCGTACCTGGGGGGTGTCTATAGTGTGCCTGTAAAGGGGCGCATGTTTCCTGTGTTTAGAACAGTCTGACAGCAAAATGACATTTTGAAGGAAAAAACTCATTTAAAACTACTCGCGGCTATTGCATTGCCGACAATACACATAGAAGTTCATTGATAAAAACGGCATGGGAATTCCCCAAAGGGGAACCCCGAACCAAAATTAAAAAAAAAAAATGACGTGGGAGTCCCCCTAAATTCCATACCAGACCCTTCAGGTCTGGTATGGATATTAAGGGGAACCCCGCGCCAAAAAAAAAAAAAAAAAAACGGCGTGGGGTCCCCCCCAAAAATCCATACCAGACCCTTATCCGAGCACGCAACCTGGCAGGCCGCAGGAAAAGAGGGGGGGACGAGAGTGCGGCCCCCCCTCCCTCCTGAACCGTACCAGGCCACATGCCCTCAACATTGGGAGGGTGCTTTGGGGTAGCCCCCCAAAACACCTTGTCCCCATGTTGATGAGGACAAGGGCCTCATCCCCACAACCCTGGCCGGTGGTTGTGGGGGTCTGCGGGCGGAGGGCTTATCGGAATCTGGAAGCCCCCTTTAACAAGGTGACCCCCAGATCCCGGCCCCCCCCTGTGTGAAATGGTAAGGGGGTACATAAGTACCCCTACCATTTCACGAAGAAAGTGTCAAAAATGTTAAAAATGACAAGAGACAGTTTTTGACAATTCCTTTATTTAAATGCTTCTTCTTTCTTCTATCTTCCTTCATCTTCTGGTTCTTCTGGTTCTTCTGGCTCTTCTGGTTCTTCCTCCGGCGTTCTCGTCCAGCATCTCCTCCGCGGCGTCTTCTATCTTCTTCTCCTCGGGCCGCTCCGCACCCATGGCATGGGGGGGAGGCTCCCGCTCTTCTCTTCTTCTTTTCTTCTCTTCTTCTTTTCTTCTTTTCTTCTCCGGGCCGCTCCGCAATCCATGCTGGCATGGAGGGAGGCTCCCGCTGTGTGACGGCTCTCCTCGTCTGACAGTTCTTAAATAACGGGGGGGCGGGACCACCCGGTGACCCCGCCCCC